>NC_073746.1:147707055-148013305 GCF_029784135.1 Toxorhynchites rutilus septentrionalis
GATGATTGGAGACAAGTACGAGTTATAGCTATTCAAAAACCCGGAAAACCCGCGTCCGACTTCAATTCGTACCGCCCAATAGCAATGCTGTCTTGTATACGGAAATTGTTGGAGAAAATTATCTTGTTTCGCCTTGATCGATGGGTTGAAACGAATGGCCTACTCTCAGATACACAATATGGGTTCCGCAGGGGCAAGGGGACGAATGATTGTCTTGCGTTGCTTTCTTCAGAAATTCAACTGGCTTACGCCGAAAAAAAACAAATGGCTTCAGTATTCTTGGACATAAAGGGGGCCTTTGATTCTGTTTCAATAGAGGTTTTGTCAGACAAATTACAATCTCGGGGTCTGCCGCCTCTATTGAATAATATGTTATATAACTTGCTTTGTGAGAAACATTTGAACTTTTCTCACGGAGATTCGGCAGTAAGTCGGGTCTCTTACATGGGACTCCCCCAGGGCTCATGTTTAAGCCCCCTTTTGTACAACTTCTACGTAAGCGACATTGACAATTGCCTTACACAAAATTGCAGCCTAAGACAACTTGCAGATGATGGAGTGGTGTCTGTCGTAGGATCAAATGAATCCGACCTGCAAGAATCCTTACAAGATACTTTGAACAATTTTTCAACCTGGGCCATTGGGCTAGGGATCGAATTCTCCACGGAGAAAACAGAGATGGTGGTTTTTTCTAGGAAGCATAAACCAGCAAAACCAAAGCTTCAACTTTTGGGTAAACCGATCACTCATGCTATGTCATTCAAGTATCTTGGGGTCTGGTTCGACTCTAAATGTACTTGGGGGGCCCATATTAGGTATCTGAGTAAAAAATGTCAACA
This sequence comes from Toxorhynchites rutilus septentrionalis, assembly GCF_029784135.1. NCBI lineage: Eukaryota > Metazoa > Arthropoda > Insecta > Diptera > Culicidae > Toxorhynchites > Toxorhynchites rutilus. The sequence continues at coordinate 147,707,895 of NC_073746.1, forward strand.
AAGAATAAACTTTCTCCGTACAATTACCGGCACCTGGTGGGGAGCCCATCCCGAAGATCTTATAATGTTGTATCGAACAACTATTCTCTCAGTGATGGAGTATGGCAGTTTCTGTTTTCAATCAGCTGCCAAAACACACCTCATTAAACTCGAGCGAATTCAGTATCTTTGTCTCCGTATCGCGTTGGGATGTATGCCCTCAACGCATACCATGAGTCTCGAGGTTTTGGCAGGCCTACTCCCACTAAAAGATCGCTTCAATTTATTATCTCTTCGGTTCCTCATCCGGTGTAAGGTTATGAACCCATTGGTGATCGGAAATTTTGAGCAGCTGATCGAGCTAAATTTTCATTCTGGATTCATGAGCTCATATCATGAATTCGTCTCCATGCAGGTTGATCCTTCTTCGTATATTCCCAACCGTGTTTGTTTTCCTGACTACATCAATTCCTCTGTGCATTTTGATCTGTCCATGAAGCAGGATATCCATGGAACATCAGATTATCTTCGATCGAGGATCGTTCCAACGATCTTCGATGCAAAGTATGGGGATATCAATTGTGATAATATGTACTTTACTGATGGGTCCTCTATGAATGAGTCCACAGGATTTGGAGTGTTCAACGAATTTTTTAGCACCTCACACAGTCTTCAGAATCCTTGCTCAGTGTATATTGCTGAATTGGCAGCGATACACTGGGCGCTTAACAGCGTCGCCTCACGACCTGTTGAACACTATTACATTGTAACGGATAGTCTTAGCTCTGTCGAAGCTATCCGTTCAGTGAGGCCGGAAAAGCATTCGCCGTACTTCCTTGAGAGAATACGAGAAATTTTGAGTGCTTTATCCAGACGCTGTTATGTCATTACCTTTGTCTGGGTCCCTTCACATTGCTCAATTCTGGGTAATGAGAGGGCTGACTCATTAGCAAAGGTAGGTGCAATTGAAGGCGATATTTATCAGCGTCAAATCGCCTTCAATGAATTTTATTCTTTAGTCCGCAAAAATACCATAGTTAACTGGCAACGCAAATGGAACGAAGATGAATTGGGCCGGTGGCTCCACTCGATTATCCCTAAGGTTAGCCTCAAACCATGGTTCAAAAGTCTGGACTTGAGCCGGGACTTTATTCGCACCTTCTCCCGACTCATGTCCAATCACTGTTCGTTAGATGCGCTACTCTTTCGTATTAATCTTGCCGACAACAATCTTTGTGTTTGTGGCCAAGGTTACCACGACATCGAGCACGTTGTTTGGTCGTGCGAGCTGTATCTTGCCGCCAGATCGAATTTAGTAGTCACCCTTCGGGCCCGAGGAAGGCAGCCCAATGTGCCGGTGAGAGACGTGTTGGCTCGGTTAGACCTTGATTACATGTCCCAAATATATGTATTCCTTAAAGCTATCGATCTTCGTGTGTGATTGTCCTTATACCCTTAGTTTTTCCTTTTCCTTTTCCTTTGTGAGAGATCGGATCCCTTCTTAAGAATAAGATGAAATGTAAATACATATTAGATATAAGATAGGTTTAAGAATTGAGTGTGATGAGTGTGATTGAGAGTGTGATTGAGAGTGTGAGTGTGATCAATGTCAACATATCCTCATATCCCCTCCTTTTCCTGAAGAAAATATGTCACCCTTCTAAACTCGAGTTGACCGCGAGTAATCGGTTTCCTATATTATTAACATTAGAATTAAGGAAAAATGTATATATACTAGTAACAATACAGTAAGGAGTTCGGCTCCTTTAAACCTATGTAACTGAGCCTGTAAAAATAAACGATTTAAATAAAAAAAAAAAGGTGATTTTTTAAAAAAAATATTAAATTTCCGCGACTTTTAAAAATTTACTAAGAAGAAGAATTCATTGGGAGCCGACACAAAAGGTTAGAGCGATATGATTTAACAATAAAATAATTTGGAATGCATATATCTGAGAGAAAATGGTATTTTAAAATATTTCATCAAAAAGCATTTCTGCTCTATATTTGATGGATTTATTTTTTCAATCTTGTATTTTTTTTTTCTTCAAGAAGAACGTTAAAACTATTAGACAAAACATTAGAGATGAAACGGATACCCTGTAACTATCCGTTATCTTGCATATTCGGCCGGATAGCGAATATTAAAAATACATATAAAAGAAGAATCTTACAAAACTAGCGGCCATTAGACAAAAATTTCAAATAAAATTTTAAATAAACAAACACTCAAATTAGATCGATGACTGGTAAAGATTTTGTTTATCTTTCATTAATTTCAATGCACAGCAATTCCAAATAAAATCGTCCTAAAAATGCAGATTTTAAAAACTTGTATTTTTGATTCCAATGAAAGTGTGTATTCCGTTTGGGTTGGAGGAAATATGAGTTTTTCACAGCAATTGGGAATTTTTTGACTCAAGCGTAACTTTTGAAAAGGGCGTATCGATTTTAGTAAGAGAAATCTTTGATAATTTATAACTCAAAAACTATGAGTCGTACCGAAATAGTATCTTAGAAACAGTTATAGAGTATTGATGGTTGAATATGAAAAATTGTACACTGAGAAAAAAAATTAGTAATCTTTTTTTTTTATTTACAAAATAAAAATTCAATTTGCAATATTCAATTTTTTTTCAATTTTTAATTTTTTTTTAAATTTGTTCATACAAAATAGAAGTCATGCAGAAAATTTAAAAAATGGGCCCAAGATGGTAAAACTATTTATGACGAACTTTGTGGACCATCGAATTTTTAGGAATTTTCGAAACTTCGAATTTTTGCATGTTAACAATCATTATCAATCTCCTTCTAAATGTAGCCATTCTCGAAATATTTAAAAAAATATTTCTAATTTATTGTCTTTTGTCGATTTCATTTGGAATTACTCTACAGAACAACGAACTTGCGTCGATCCCGCACGAATTGCGTACCGACATAGCCAAATTAACTAGTTAGAGCCTTCCCCTGAATGCTTTGTGAGTTTATCTGGCGTCAGCAAAAGGGCAGCGCACAAAATAAATGAAAATTGGATGATTCCGTACGCAATGTTTTCTCGAGAGGTTTCCTAGGCCGAGTGTGTGTATTGCGGTCAAAAAGCCATCTAATACTGCTAAACGATGCCCGGTGGAATGATTTATGGTGCGATTAGTAGATACACATCGCCGCAAACGTTGTAGATGTAGACACAGCTCGGAAAATCCACATTCAGCTGATGCTACTTGCCTCGACGAGTGGAACATGCCTCAAGCTCAGAATAGGAGGGACGTGAATTTTGTCGAATAATTGCTTCTTTCATCACATATAGTGAATGAATGTTGTTTTTCAAGCATCGGTCGATATGCTCGATCTGACTGCCGAAAAACTAACTAAATTTACTAACACCGTGGACCTATGTTAAAATAACGAAGAATAGTTTTCAGTATGGATATTTTCGGAAGATTATTATTACTCAAGCTCAAGAGAAATAGAAAACCACTGAGATCGATAGCATAATCCAATCACATTTTTGCCTTTCTCATGCTTATATCAGTTTTCTGCATTTGTCTAACTATACTCAAATTTCATGTAACTTGATTTTGCATATCATTTCTCGAAATTTTGGACATGATCAGCCCCGCCCCAGCGCCGGGAGAATACTAACACGAGATAATATTTTCTATGTAGCTTCACATTACCCATAACATAAGCCTTGGTTGGATGGTATGTCTCATACGAAAGATTATCGACTTTTGCTCTTTCCTAAATTGAGTCGAAAACCCCTACCCACAATTTTGAATATACGCAAAAGGAAAGTTTGTTGTTTAATTATAACCATCGTGAAGTCTGATGTAGGCGTTTGTAAACATAGGACCCATCAGCGTTCGGTTGGGTGTCTACTCATGTTCACGCATTAAAACGTATTCGTTGCTTTTGTTTCTAAAAGCGAAATAAATATTCATCAGGCATAGCCTATGAATGGTACGTTATCTCTTTGAAATAGATGAACCTTTTTGTTCGCGAATTATCAAGAGAAGGGAAAAAGGAAAGGACTTTGTTTATATTATCTTTGAGTTCAATCTCACTTTGAACCGATCGAGGAAAGAGTTTATAAAAGTTTCAATTCGAATGTTATTTCACATGAATAAAATGGATGAAAAAAAAATTTTGTTCGTGATTTTGTCGTAGACTCAAGTAGACTCAATGAATTATTGATTTCATGCGAGAATAAATTTTCACTCCATATATAAATTCTACAATAATAAATAACATATCCATGAATGAAGTTGGCCAAACATTGACCCAAGCCAAAGGTAGAGATGATAAATGGTCACGGTCGCACCCATAATTAACACATAATTCTTTATAACTACCGGCTTCGGAAACCCACGAAAAGGCACAAAAAATCATCAAGCGTGTCTCGCAATGGTAATTAACGAAAATATACCGTTTCCGGAAAGTGATTTCCGTGAGGAAATATATTATATAAGCGACACGCAGCAGAAATGCGTCCCCGGAATGCCCACCGACACTGTTGCGAAGTTGGCTCTAGTGTATGAGGAAACAAGAGAATGTAGGTGGCCTTCGAAGGTTGCCTTACGATTTGATGAATAAGGTCTTTCATGATGGATCGTTTTAATTTTTTATGCTTCCGCCAACAGCACATGTCCGAATCCCAAGAAAAAAAATCGAACTCGTCTATCTCGAATACGGGAATATGCAATTGTTTTGAGTGAACGTTTAATTCAATAATGGTTTTGAACTTTTTCACACAATTTATTATAACAACCAAACGCGTCCTAGAAGGTGTTCGACTGCTATTCGACTGTAGTTTGCATTGGTGATGTTGCGAATTCAATTATTGAAGTATGCACACATTACTAACTGCAGTTAGAGCTTATTGCATAATTTATTGGTTGTGCGAAAATTACTCAAAACACCAGAGTAATACTGGTTGTATTGCATTATTCCACCGCTATCCACCACTCAATCCCATAATTCTGATGGTGTACGGAAAGAAAAACATTTGCGTGGGTGGTATTTCCTCGGCACTGTGTTTTTTTCTTTGAGACAGGATAAATATCTAAATCCGCTCAAAAGCACGGAAGCGGAATTATGATTCGCTACATCTGGAACAAAAACGTGAATCGTGAATCTAATAAAACCAATGCCTTAGACGCCAGATAAAAAAGTAAACACTAAGCAAATGGTGAGGCATTATAAATCTTAATAAATAAATAGGCTTTATCGCGTCGGCGAGGCTTTTAATAAGGATTACTTGTTTCGCGTGGAAGCATTTTTTGCCGAAGAATGACAATATGTTGAAATGGGAATTTTGTTTATTAAATGATTTGAGTCGAACAGAATCGAAATGTATATTTTTTTTATTTGTGTAGGTATCAGTTATAAATAAATCATTAACATACTAAAATGTTTAAATGAGAATCAAAAAGAAGGGAGAGAATTGATTTTTTTCTGCGTAATAGTGACTTTCAATTTGTTTTTTCTAGGACCACGGTTTTACTTTCGTTCCAAAGGAAGAATGTCGAGAGTGAGAATTGAACACGTGATTTTTGGCGGTATGGTGAACAAAGAAACCATAACGGTTCATAAATAATCATAAGGAGCTATTCCACGCAAGATCAGCAGGAAAATAGCCGATTTTGGCGTGACCCTCTCCGATTTTCTTTACACGTTGTACAGAAAAGTAACAGCTACCCAAAATCACAATTGTTATCATCGAACAACCAATTTTAATTACGGCTGATTTTTTATAAGGGAGTTTCCAGAATCGCTGACCCGTTTATAAAAAAAAAATAAAACCCGAAATACAGATGTCTGATTTGAATATAATATGCAGAAAAGTTGTTGGAAGATTAATTTTTTTTTTTTTTTTATATAAATCGTTTATTTTTACAGGCTCAGTTACATTAGTTTAAAGGAGCCGAATTCTTAAGTATATGTTTTAAAACTATACATAAATAATTTTCCTAACACTATGGTTAGTAAGGTGGAAAACCGATTACTCGCGGTTTACTCGAGTTTAGAGGGTGACATCTTTCAGGAAAGGGATGGGATATAAGGGAATTGTTACAATGTTGATGATCACACTCGATTCTTAAGGTATTGTATATTTACATTTCAACTTATTTTACTGTTTATACCAAGGGGGCCAATCGCTCGCAATGGATGAAAAGGAGGGTATAAGGACATAGGTACAATCACACACGAAGATCGATAGCTTTAAGGAAAACATATATTTGGGTCATGTAATCAAGGTCTAACCGAGCCAACACATCTCTCACCGGCACATTGGGCTGTCTTCCTCGGGCCCGAAGGGAGTTTTCTAAATTCGATCTGGCGACAAGATACATCTCGCACGACCAAACAACATGCTCGATGTCGTGATAACCTTGACCACAGACGCAGAGATTGTTGCTGGAAAGATTGAAACGAAAGAGAAGCGCATCTAACGAACAGTGATTGGACATGAGTCGGGAGAAGGTGCGAATAAAGTCCCGACTCAAGTCCAGACTTTTGAACCACGGTTTGAGGCTAACCTTAGGGATAATCGAGTGAAACCACCGGCCCAATTCATCTTCGTTCCATTTGCGTTGCCAGTTAGCGATGGTATTTTTACGGACTAAAGAAAAAAATTCATTGAAGGCGATTTGACGCTGGTAAATGTCGCCTTCAATCGCACCTACCTTTGCTAATGAGTCAGCTCTCTCATTACCCGGAATTGAGCAATGTGAAGGGACCCAGACAAAGGTAATGACATAACAGCGTCTGGATAAAGCACTCAAAATTTCTCGTATTCTCTCAAGGAAGTACGGCGAGTGCTTTTCCGGCCTCACTGAACGGATAGCTTCGACAGAGCTAAGACTATCCGTTACAATGTAATAGTGTTCAACAGGTCGTGAGGCGACGCTGTCCAGCGCCCAGTATATCGCTGCCAATTCAGCAATATACACTGAGCAAGGATTCTGAAGACTGTGGGAGGTGCTAAAAATTTCGTTGAACACTCCAAATCCTGTGGACTCATTCATAGAGGACCCATCAGTAAAGTACATATTATCACAATTGATACCCCCATACTTTGAATCGAAGATCGTTGGAGCGATCCTCGATCGTTGATAATCTGAATATCCATGGATATCCTGTTTCATGGACAGATCAAAATGCACAGAGGAATTGATGTAGTCAGGAAAACAAACACGGTTGGGAATATACGAAGAAGGATCAACCTGCATGGAGATGAATTCATGATATGAACTCATGAATCCGGAGTGAAAATTTAGCTCGATCAGCTGCTCAAAATTCCCGATCACCAATGGGTTCATAACCTTACACCGGATGAGGAACCGAAGAGATAATAAATTGAAGCGATCTTTTAGTGGGAGTAGGCCTGCCAAAACCTCGAGACTCATGGTATGCGTTGAGGGCATACATCCCAACGCAATACGGAGACAAAGATACTGAATTCGCTCGAGTTTAATGAGGTGTGTTTTGGCAGCTGATTGAAAACAGAAACTGCCATACTCCATCACTGAGAGAATAGTTGTTCGATACAACATTATAAGATCTTCGGGATGGGCTCCCCACCAGGTGCCGGTAATTGTACGGAGAAAGTTTATTCTTTGTTGACATTTTTTACTCAGATACCTAATATGGACCCCCCAAGTACATTTGGAGTCGAACCAGACCCCAAGATACTTGAATGACATAGCATGAGTGATCGGTTTACCCAAAAGTTGAAGCTTTGGTTTTGCTGGTCTATGCTGTTGGAAGATTAATGAATTATTAAAAAAAATAACAACACCCCCTAAAAAACTCAAAATTTTAGATTTATATTCAAAATGTCTATAACTCATAACATGACTCCTTGTCATATTTTTCAAATATTTTTATTAGGAAACGCTTCTAATTTAATAAAGTTTGACGTTTGACGTAGTTACGTGTCAGACCGAAATACAGATGTCTGATGTCTGATTTGTCTGATTTGAATATAATATGCAGAAAAGTTGTTGGAAGATTAATTTTTTTTTTTTTTTTTATATAAATCGTTTATTTTTACAGGCTCAGTTACATTAGTTTAAAGGAGCCGAATTCTTAAGTATATGTTTTAAAACTATACATAAATAATTTTCCTAACACTATGGTTAGTAAGGTGGAAAACCGATTACTCGCGGTTTACTCGAGTTTAGAGGGTGACATCTTTCAGGAAAGGGATGGGATATAAGGGAATTGTTACAATGTTGATGATCACACTCGATTCTTAAGGTATTGTATATTTACATTTCAACTTATTTTACTGTTTATACCAAGGGGGCCAATCGCTCGCAATGGATGAAAAGGAGGGTATAAGGACATAGGTACAATCACACACGAAGATCGATAGCTTTAAGGAAAACATATATTTGGGTCATGTAATCAAGGTCTAACCGAGCCAACACATCTCTCACCGGCACATTGGGCTGTCTTCCTCGGGCCCGAAGGGAGTTTTCTAAATTCGATCTGGCGACAAGATACATCTCGCACGACCAAACAACATGCTCGATGTCGTGATAACCTTGACCACAGACGCAGAGATTGTTGCTGGAAAGATTGAAACGAAAGAGAAGCGCATCTAACGAACAGTGATTGGACATGAGTCGGGAGAAGGTGCGAATAAAGTCCCGACTCAAGTCCAGACTTTTGAACCACGGTTTGAGGCTAACCTTAGGGATAATCGAGTGAAACCACCGGCCCAATTCATCTTCGTTCCATTTGCGTTGCCAGTTAGCGATGGTATTTTTACGGACTAAAGAAAAAAATTCATTGAAGGCGATTTGACGCTGGTAAATGTCGCCTTCAATCGCACCTACCTTTGCTAATGAGTCAGCTCTCTCATTACCCGGAATTGAGCAATGTGAAGGGACCCAGACAAAGGTAATGACATAACAGCGTCTGGATAAAGCACTCAAAATTTCTCGTATTCTCTCAAGGAAGTACGGCGAGTGCTTTTCCGGCCTCACTGAACGGATAGCTTCGACAGAGCTAAGACTATCCGTTACAATGTAATAGTGTTCAACAGGTCGTGAGGCGACGCTGTCCAGCGCCCAGTATATCGCTGCCAATTCAGCAATATACACTGAGCAAGGATTCTGAAGACTGTGGGAGGTGCTAAAAATTTCGTTGAACACTCCAAATCCTGTGGACTCATTCATAGAGGACCCATCAGTAAAGTACATATTATCACAATTGATACCCCCATACTTTGAATCGAAGATCGTTGGAGCGATCCTCGATCGTTGATAATCTGAATATCCATGGATATCCTGTTTCATGGACAGATCAAAATGCACAGAGGAATTGATGTAGTCAGGAAAACAAACACGGTTGGGAATATACGAAGAAGGATCAACCTGCATGGAGATGAATTCATGATATGAACTCATGAATCCGGAGTGAAAATTTAGCTCGATCAGCTGCTCAAAATTCCCGATCACCAATGGGTTCATAACCTTACACCGGATGAGGAACCGAAGAGATAATAAATTGAAGCGATCTTTTAGTGGGAGTAGGCCTGCCAAAACCTCGAGACTCATGGTATGCGTTGAGGGCATACATCCCAACGCAATACGGAGACAAAGATACTGAATTCGCTCGAGTTTAATGAGGTGTGTTTTGGCAGCTGATTGAAAACAGAAACTGCCATACTCCATCACTGAGAGAATAGTTGTTCGATACAACATTATAAGATCTTCGGGATGGGCTCCCCACCAGGTGCCGGTAATTGTACGGAGAAAGTTTATTCTTTGTTGACATTTTTTACTCAGATACCTAATATGGACCCCCCAAGTACATTTGGAGTCGAACCAGACCCCAAGATACTTGAATGACATAGCATGAGTGATCGGTTTACCCAAAAGTTGAAGCTTTGGTTTTGCTGGTCTATGCTGTTGGAAGATTAATGAATTATTAAAAAAAATAACAACACCCCCTAAAAAACTCAAAATTTTAGATTTATATTCAAAATGTCTATAACTCATAACATGACTCCTTGTCATATTTTTCAAATATTTTTATTAGGAAACGCTTCTAATTTAATAAAGTTTGACGTTTGACGTAGTTACGTGTCAGACGTGTCAGAGAAAATGCCATATATTTCAGAAGCAATAAGAGATTCAAAGTTGACATTTCTGACAAAAGTCCATATTTAAAATATTATCTCAAACTAGACTTTAAACTAAATCAGGATAGATTGTAATATTTTCAAGAAAAACATGAGAATGTTATTGTTAGAAAATTTCTTTCCCTGTAGAAATACCCGTCTTCTGATGTATGAATGAATCGTTGATTATTGTATGGTTTATTCATATATTTTTTTTTCAAAATTGAAAAAACGAGGATTTTAAAAAAAAGTTGCTTGAATGGCCAATGTTCTTACACCCACAAAGATTTTCGTAATCTGAGATGACGATTTGACATGAAATACGTCAATTGTTCCTAAAAAAATAATTTTAATATATTTTATTCGTTGTAGAAAATAAGAAAATCAATAGATTAAATGGATGGAATAATTTACAATCGTTTCGTCTCAGAACACACATTTGGAATGTTTTGAGGCAGATTATTTGCTGATAAGAAATTGAGAATTGGTTCAGCAGTTCAAAAAAAAAAGAATTTTATGAAATAATTTTATTCGGGAAAATCGGCAAAAAAACGAATTAAAACCAAAATCAGAATTAACCCTCTATAAGGCCGTGGAAGCTAGGCAACGAATAGCCTCCGACTTCAGAGAGCATAACCCTTACATGAGCAATAACACATATTTAGTTTCAAGTAATAATAAAGTTTCAAAGAAAAAAAAAATCATCAAATACACCATCTATTTTATTGAAAAAACAACAACAATAGATTCCAAGTAGTACGTTTACATTGCAAAACTTTTCAACTTGTTGCATTTTCAACGAATTTAAACAAAATTTTCTGTCGTGGTTTTTTTTTATGAATCCGTTTATTTTTACAGGCTCAGTTACATTAGTTTAAAGGAGCCAAATTCTAAACTATATTTCAAATAGCATATGATAGCATGTTTCCTTAATTTTATGGTTAATAAAAAAGGGAACCGGTTACTCGCGGTCGACTCGAGTTTAGAAGGATGACACATTTTCATTAGGAAAAGGATGGGGTGTAAGGAGATGTGTGTTCACACTCACACTCACATTCACATTCACATTCTCATTCACGCTGATACTTCACACTCAATTCATAAAACTATGCTTACATCTTATACGAATTTACAATTTAACTTATTAGTAGGAAGAGAACCGATAGCTCGCGAAGGACGAAAAGGAGGGAAAAAAGATGTATGAACAATCACACTCGAAGATCGATAGCTTTAAGGAAAACATATATTTGGGACATGTAATCAAGGTCTAACCTAGCCAACACATCTCTCACCGGCACATTGGGCTGCTTTCCTCGAGCCCGAAGGGAATTTTCTAAACTTGATCTGGCGACAAGATACAACTCGCACGACCAAACAACGTGTTCGATGTCATGGTAACCATGGCCACAAACGCAGAGATTGCTGTCGGCAAGATTAAAACGAAACAGTAGCGCGTCTAACGAACAGTGATTGAACATGAGTCGGGAGAAGGTTCGAATAAAGTCCCGACTCAAGTCCAGACTTTTGAACCATGGTTTGAGGCTAACCTTAGGGATAATCGAATGGAGCCACCGGCCCAATTCGTCTTCGTTCCATTTGCGTTGCCAGTTGGCGATGGTATTTTTGCGAACTAAAGAATAAAATTCATTGAAGACGATTTGACGCTGATAAATATCGCCTTCAATTGCACCTACCTTTGCTAATGAGTCAGCCCTCTCATTACCCGAAATTGAGCAATGGAAAGGGACGCAGACAAAGGTTTATGTCATTATTATAGCGTCTGGTTAAAGCACTCAAAATTTCTCGTATTCTCTCAAGGAAGTACGGCGAGTGCTTTTCCGGCTTCACTGAACGGATAGCTTCGACAGAGCTAAGACTATCCGTTACAATGTAATAGTGTTCAACAGGTCGTGAGGCGACGCTGTCTAGCGCCCAGTATATCGCTGCAAATTCAGCAATATATACTGAGCATAGATACTGAAGACTGTGTGAGTTGCTAAAAAATACGTTGAACACTCCAAATCCTGTGGACTCATTCATAGAGGACTCATCAGTAAAGTACATATTATCACAATTGACATGCCCATACTTTGCACCGAAGATCGTTGGAACGATCCCCGATCGAAGATAATCTGAAATTCCATGGATATCTTGCTTCATGGACAGATCAAAATGCACAGAGGAATTAATGTAGTCAGGAAAACAAACACGGTTGGGAATATACGAAGAAGGATCAACCTGCATGAAGATGAATTCATGATATGAACTCATGAATCCGGAGTGAAAATTTTGCTCGATCAGCTGCTCAGAACTTCCGATCACCAATGGGTTCATAACCTTACACCGGATGAGGAACCGAAGAGATGATAAATTGAAGCGATCTTTTAGTGGGAGTACGCCTGCCAAAACCTCGAGACTCATGGTATGCGTTGATGGCATACATCCCATTGCAATACGGAGACAAAGATACTGAATTCGCTCGAGTTTAATGAGGTGTGTTTTGGCAGCTGATTGAAAACAGAAACTGCCATACTCCATCACTGAGAGAATAGTTGTTCGATACAACATTATAAGATCTTCGGGATGGGCTCCCCACCAGGTGCTGGTAATTGTCGGGGTTTTGTTACATAGAAATAACTCCCAAAATAATATCGTACATTTTTAGCAGCTCAAAAAATATTAGGGTATTGCCAGATACCTTTAGAAGGTTTCGGCTAAGTAAAATATTGAAATATTATTCCAAGTGCAGCGAAAAGAATATTTTTTGTTGGTGGCAATATACACTGCGTTTCATAACTATAGAACCACTCCATTTTTCTGAGTTTCCAGAGATATGTAAGAGGTCGGTTGAATTGAAGTATATAGGGTAGAGTACAATAACTATCTTCATTTTTAAGACTGGCTGTTGGTTACTGAACAATCCGAGAATATTTTACATTCGGTAAACCCCCACTTTTATGATTTGCTGCATGGGTGACCTTCGTTGGCTTTGGAAACCTGAAATTTACCAACACAAAAAAAACCATGATACAAAACAAAGAGAGAAAGAGATAGGAGAAAGGAAGACAAACAAGAAATCATAAGAAACAAAAAAGAAGATTAAAAATAGAAGGTTTATAAAAAAGAGAGTTGGAAGAAACGGCCATTGGAACGGTCAAATTATTTATGTCATATTAAAATTACCTGTAAATAATATAAATGTGAATGAATTGTAAATATATGAGTTGTGAATTATAAATAAACAGACTGTAGTGCATATTCAAGTTGGTGCTGTGTTTATTTGGTGGTTACTCACCCCCCAAATTATAAACCCAGGAAGGAAAACCGCGACAGTCCCAGGTCGACGAAACGCAGGATAGGGTCCTGCGTATTGGCATCGAACCAGCTACCCAACACTGGCTATTTGAACTTTATCGTTTGTACAGACGCAAAACATTCAAAAAAACAAAAATTCCCGTGTTTCATAACTATAGAACCAGATGGAAAAACTTTCGCTTCTCCACAAATTTCAATCAGTTCAAATAACCCATTCGGGGTGGTTTCGACCATGTTGCGCCACTGCTCGTTAAAGTTCTTCAAATCACTCATACTGCTTGTAAGCTGCATCTACTATTCGTACGATCATTCCTCATAAGTTCTTGATATAGTTTTCATCTGGTGATCAAGCTGACCAGTCCAGAATCTGAAGCCAAATCTTGTCATGGCATTCCAGATTTTATGGATTGATGCCAAATCACCCAATTATCAATATGTTGTAATGCAATAACAGCAGTAAGTGACTCTGAAGTACTTCGTTGCACTTCTGACTGTTCATTCGTGTTGATGGTAACCTATCTGAAACAGGCCTACTCGAGAAAAATTCTCCCCAAACCATAAAAATCCCATCTCCAAAGCTGCGAGTCCAAAATTCAATGTATAAGCTAATTCCATGGGTTTCACTATTTTAGGAGGACATCTTTGATAAAAATAATTTGAACTTGAAAAGATTTTCTTCATACTGAAACGACTTACAGAGTGTGTCATGTAACTTTTCAACTCGTAACATTGCAGGCGGCAGTATGATGTTTTGAAGAAAATATTTTCAAAACGGCCTGGTTCAAATAGCTTTTCGTCAACACGAATGCACAGTCAGAAGTGCAATGAAGAATCAGAATCACTTACCTTTACTTTTGCATCTAAAACACCGTGATAACCGTATAATTTGGCATCAATTCATAAAATCCGGAAATTCATGGCATGGTTAAGAATAGGTACTTCAGATTCTAGACTGATCATTTTGTTTACCAAATCAAAGCCCTGTCAAGAACTTATGAGGAATGATCATACTAATAAAAGATGCAGCTTACAACCAGTATGAGTAATTTGAAGAGCTCAAATGAGCAGTGTCCTCTGCGTAGAACGAGATATACACTACAACATTGCGCAAAACTAAAAATGAGCTACGAATTAGAAACTTATTGTAGTTCATGCGAAATTGACGTTAATTTTATGGTGGAGTGAGAGTTTTTCCATTTGATTCTATAGTAAAGAAACACAGGAATTTTAGTTTTTTTTAATGTTTTGCGCCTGAACACAACGATAATGTTCAAATGGTCAGTCTTTTAAATTAAGATAACTATTGTATTCTACACTATATACCGACTTCTTACATAAATCTGGAAACTCAAAAAATGGATAGGACATAGGACTACGCAATCTTTTTTTTTGTTTTTGAATTGTTGGTTTATTATTTCGGATATTATTTGCGAATACGTCGAAATTTCATAAATAACTCTTTAGTGAAATGTTCCGGGGACTTCGAAAAGGTTTAATGGGTTTAATGGTAGAATCATTTCGAGAAAGAACGATTCTTTCTTGCCTTTGCGAGAACAATACACTAATTGGTCATGTGTCGCAATTTGTTTCTTTATATCATTGAACGTATTGCACTGAGTATTTAACGAGAGGAATCTTCCGTGCATCGCCATTCAACAAGCTTCAAACACGCGTCTACCAGATGCACACAGTTGCAGCGATAAAATTAAACTTCGCGAGAATGACCGTTTATGAAAATCGTTTCTCTATTCTTGGTCAAAACCGTTAACTAAGTAACAAGCTTGTTGCATCAAAAAAGAGCCGATGCGCACGAGAGTAAATACGAATGGCAACTAAAAGTATCGAACGTATGCTATTCACATGTACAGGAGATGAACAAGTTCTAAGTTTCGCGCAACGAAAACAAGCAAAACACACAAAGCCAAACACTGATGGCTAGAAGCGATCTATAATATTTGCACTCTTCTCTTTTTTCGCCTGCTTTGCCATGGCTTGGATGGTTATATTAAGTGCAATGCCAGATGCACTTAATGTGAAATATTCGCTATCGTTTACAGCTCGAGGGAAAATGAGACGAATAAGCGACCTTTGTTGTTTCGGGCACAGAAAGATTCTGAAAATTTTTCTCAGAAGAGATACAATACTTATGCACTAGCGACAGCTCACTTACTATGCAAGGGTGGAGTTTACTTCGCAAATATTCTCTTTTCGCTATCCCTCTTCGTTGTTTCTATTCCAGCGGCTGCATAAGTTGCCCGTTATTGACACCTCTGTTCGGGAAAGTACACAAATGGACAGAACAAATGTATAGGTAAATGGGAATGCTTCCAATTTTCATCAATTTAAACCATACACAGACACAGGATTGTAATGCATAGCATATCAAACAAATCTTAGAAAATTTCCGAGTTGGTATGCAAATCGTCAAAATCCGTTCGCGGCAAAAATAGTTATTAACGTTAACTTTGTTTCATAAAAACGTGACTTGTTCTTGATTTGACACCCTTAATGCAAGACGTAGTCCTACGTCAAAAATCAGAATTGTTTTCCTTCATATTTCTGTAGTCTAGGCATTGAAGAATATACCCTAGAAAGGACTTATCGAAAATCCCATTATTTACCGAGTTAGAGCCATTTTAGTTATGCGGTATCTAACCTGGTACTGCCATAACAATGAACTTCAAACACGTTTTTCTCGGAACTAGTTTTTTTCAAACTGGCGTACACGATATCTCAAGTTCTACTGAACCGATTCATGTCGAATTTATATGAATACAATCTGTATGCATCTCTCTATTGCATGAACCTCTAAAAAATAATATTTTTTAAATTTTACTATTTAAAAAAAATCGGGAAACGTAAAAAAAAGTTCTAAATCGCATTTTGTTTTTCAAACGGTCGCCATTCTGTCAAAAAAGATGTTTTTGACTTGTGCGAGATTCATGCGATAGTGGCATCTTTACTGATTAAGAATTTGTTCGATTTTTTAGTTTCAGATAAGCTGAAGTGCTGGAATCGTGTACGCCATGGCACAACTTTTTTCTGAACTTCCTCACTTCATCAGCTTGTAACTATTGTTGTTATGAATATTTTTTCTCCGTTTAATTTTTATTTTATTGTTAAAAGATAGATAAACAAATAATGATATAATGGAACGTAAAATTACTCTTTGTTTTATTTTTATGGAGCTCGTAAAAACGTCCGAAAATTGTGTCTCTACACTAGAATACCCCCTTAATAAAAAAAAGTAGAAAAAAACTTTAAACGATTAAACGGCTTAAGGTACTAAACGCTAGAAAATAATTTGGCAAGTAGCAGTTAGTAGTTAACACATCCCTTCCTTCATAATTCTCGGGCAATGATGAGACTAAAACAAAATCGTAAAATAAAACCGTTGATGTTTCTGTTCTATGAAATGCTACTTTGTTGTCGCCGCGATTGTCCAATCGTGTTGATGAAATCCTGTACGGTAAGCGCTGAAGTTTTATTTCTTCCACCGTTAATTTATGTATGGTTAGTATGCTTCTCTACAATAAAACCATTAAACTTTTTTTTATTTTTATTTCTTACCTAATTTTCTTCGGAATATTTTTATGATGTACTGTATTCTTTGAATCAAATCATTTCATTTGATAACCATTTCGAAGATATTATCGAAAAATACAAACATCTTTTTGAGTTTATGCTGTGCATAATGTAGCATGTTCTCCAAGCCAAAGCCATTCAGACATTTTTTACCGGCGGCCAAATTGGATTTTTCAAGGTAATGCAATACACAGTATTATTGTTGCCGCAAGTCTACCGATCTACTACATCCACGATGGATCTGGCCACCCGGTATCTGAAAGCGACGCTTCAACGGAAACGTTACCCGCTGTCAGGGAGAATGATCGTGACGCAGACTCGATCGATCTGTCAATCAACCAGATCCGGCTGAATCATACGATCGACCACATTGATCGCGGCGTTAAGTGGAGCGGAGTGAATTTATTAAATTAATTACTACCTAAAAGTTTGTTACTACTGTATGAATTTGTTTAAATACCTAGTGTAGTGTACATTATTAATTATTCTATTATTCAATTTGTTATTCTAGATATTAGTTCCCACTTCTGTGGAGAAAATTTATTATCCTATAGTGCGGTTTCTAACCCCCAAAATTGAACTAATGCACTAAATTGTAAGAAACCTAAATTGTCTAAAATTATTCATAAACCTAATTGTAACTACCTTTGCAGCTTTGAAGCAGATAAATAAATGCTATCTAATCTTAGTGTACGGGGTTTTACTTCCGCCAACAATTATAATGACAGCAGAGATAAAGGTTTGTTCCAAATTCCACATCTATAAGTCAAAAGAAACGGGGTCAAATTTGTTTTAATGTGGGACAACCCTACATACATACAAAACAGGTCAAGTTGAGTGAAACCGTTTAAAAAAGTAATTGGCTATTTTGTTACAGCGGCCATCTTGGGTTTGAATTTTCCATAAATATCTGTGATCTACTGGCTAGCCATTTCACTTGATACCCATTTTGAAGAGGTTTGGTTTAAAAAAATGTGCAATCATTTTGTGGTGGCGGTAATTTTTTTATTTGCATATTTTTATGAATAACTGTGTTCTACTACTCAAGCCCTTTCATTTGATACCCATATTGATATGGTTTTGAGAAAATATGTAATCTGCTATTTTGTAGCGGTCGCCATCTTGGATTTTGAAAATAATTTTATATAACTGCAGTGATAAAGGCCTGTTCAAAATTTCAGATCAATCGGTCAACAGGAAGGGGTTTCAAATTTCTATAAATGTGATAAAGCGCTACAGACAACGAAAATGGACCATCTGGGGTTTGGCCTGAGTGGTAATGAAGGTATATGAAAAAAATAATTATCAAATTTAAAGAACCGACCAAGTACATTTTGTTTACTAGCCCAAAAAGTGACCTGTGCAAAAAAATTTTAGCTCAATCGGACATGATTTAGGGGCGCTCCAAACGCTCAAAGTTTTGATGTTATTTTGTTTCATTTGTTTTTTTTTCCAATAAATTTTGAAATTTTATTTCGTTCAATTCTTCTTTTCCATATATATATAAATTATGCCGTGACTTAACTCGCGGTTTAAAAAAAACTTTTATTTAATTTCTAATTACCCTTTTTATTCGTTTATAACACTTTACATTCGGTTCATAAACCTTTATGCCCGTATTCAACTCGGCTACGCTCAAGACTAAATTCTATAATCGTATTACAAGGCTTAAATAGACTACATCTGCTGATCTCATTATTTCCGTCGGTGGTTCGAACCTGATCGAACCTTTGTTCGCGTCGTTCGATTGATTTCCGCGGCGTCGGCAAATGTTGGTTTACACGCGCGGTGTAACTTTGACGCCTCTGTCTGTTGCTATGGGTCTCGGCTGGGCTTTTGCTGACGTCTTGACTTCTGGGACGCCTTGGTCGGTCGGTTGTGGTGTAACGCCTCCCCCCTTAGATTCTCGTCCGTCCTCGGACGATCTTTCGAAAAGGACGAGACTCGGTAATGGTCCAAATTCTCCTTTTCCAATGGTTTGTTTAAGTTCCGTGGTGGTTCCAACATGGCTTCGAATTTCCAGAGTTGCTCTTTCCTTCGCTTTGAATCTTCTGTCGATGATATAAATGGTAAAAGAACAGATAATGATTAGCATGAGGAGGACTCCTCCTCCGATGGTTGTTGTCCTTTTTGAACGATGCAGGTCTAACTTTATGTCCTGCAGACTGTTAAGGTTTTCCAATTTGAGGTGGTTGATTTCATTATTCTCCTCTGTATAGTTTAATTGTATCAACTTATTTCCGTATATTGGGAGAAGGTATTCTTCACTATTTCCAAAAGTTACTTGGTTATTGAAGGTGATGTTCATCACTTTGATTGTACAGTTGTTTGTTTCGATGATTGTCGGGGTGTTGATCAGTCTGGAATTGTTGCATGAATCAGAGATCAATACATTTTTGTTTGTGTCAACAAGTATGACTCCTTTCTTAATTTCTTCGACACGGATGGGTTGTCTGACGGGTTTTATGATACATTTTGGTGTTTGGTGATTCAGAAGGTTATAGATGCAATCATCTTCGAGAAGGGTTGTAGCTTCGCAAATGTCGCAAAGTTCGCTTTGTCTGTAAATGATGTCTCCATGCTTTGCCACCAGTTTTACGTCTGTGCTGATTCGTGTACTGTTTATGTTGAGCGTCTGAATGTTGATCAGGTCGAACTCGTTGTCCCCGAGGATGGGTATTTTCACCAGTATTATAATTTCACCTTGGCTTACAATAACGCTTCCTGAGCTGTACTGGAATATTTGATCTAAATAGTCTAGCTTTAGCTTTTGAGCATTGAGTCTGTTGAAAATGTACTTCTTCTCTTCAAATGAAAATAAATTTCTGTTTAAAATGTTGAGTTTAGCAAACTCGATTTGTTCTTCAATATTTCCGAGAATCTGAATTATAGAGTCAAGGTTTACAATCATGTTGATATATTCCAAATCTGCTCTGGTTACCAAAGAATTGTTCCTCTGTTCCACAATCTGTTTATTGATCTTTTTGAGTACGTCTGTTATGTTATTAATTTTGTTTTGTATTTTTTCGTTAATGATTATTTGTCTTGATATAGATTTCGATAGTAAATTTTCCTGTTTCTCTAAAGTTCCCAAACTATGGTTTATAATTTCTAAATCGTCATTATCAGGGTTTCCTGCTATTAATTTTATTGCTGTTCCTAATGCGTTTACTAATGCTCTTTTACTTCTGTGGGAATACAAGCTCATCAATTTACCTTTTGAGTTTTGTATTTTGAAATCTAAAGTACTTCTTAAGTGGTCTATAACTTTAATATTTCCTGCGATTTTTTCAATGTAATTGATATTATGTTCGATAGAGTGGATATTAATCTTTTGGATAATTCTCTCGAATCCTATCCTAATCCTGACTTGTTTTAATTTTATGGCAATTATACCATTGTTGTGAGATAGATCTTTAAGTTTTGTGCAATTTATTATGACGATGCATGAAAATCTGCAACGAGAGTTAAATAATTGATTTATCGGTTATTTCTTTATTCTATTTTTGTGGATTTTAATATTATTGACGTCTTCAAATGTTAGTTCGTTGTTGTGTTTAATCGTTGTTATTTTAAACGGATCTTTGTCCTTTGTTAAACGTTGAGAGTTTTTTATGTATTTAATTTCGCCTGGTTGAAGATCTTCAGGTTTTTCGTTATTCATATTTTGTTGTTCGTATTTATCTTTTCGTCTATTTAGTTCGATTTTAACTGCAGATTGCAGGTTTTTAGATTTTTCAGATATTTCTTCCATATTCGTAGATCCAGAGTTATTAAAAATCAAATTTCGCGGTTGGGTTTTTATTACTGAGTGGAAACTATTATTGTAAATGTCGATGGCGATATTTACTTGCTCGTTTAATGTTAAATCTTTAAATTTTGCTTTGTTTGTGCGGAAGGTTTCAATTAAAGTGGAGTGGAAACGTTCCACGATACCATTTGAATTGGATCCACTTGCGAGGTGTATCTCTATATTGAGATCATTTAGGAATCCCATAAAGTCTATGGACCTGAAAGATGGCTCTTGGTCACTCACTATAGTTTGAGGTCTTCCAAAATTTCGAATGTGTTCGGTTATTGCGGTTTTGATATCAACTATTGTTCTTGTGCTTAATGGAATCGCGTTTGCAAATTTTGAAAATGAATCAACTATGGTGAGCCACTTTTGACCTTTTAGGAAGAAAATGTCAATGTGGACTCTGTCGAAAGGTTTCTGTCCAAATGTGCTTTTTCTAATTAGTTTGGGTGGATTTCTGTCATATTTGGCTTTTTTGCAAATATCACAGGAATCGACATAAATTTTGACCTTTCGATCGAGTTGCGGGAAAAAGTGTGTTTGTAGAATCTGGTTCCGGTTTTCTTTGATTCCTCTGTGTCCGTATTGGTGAATTCTTCTTATGATCTCGTCTTGCTCGACTTCCATTCTGATGTCCTCCAACATGGTCTCTGAAATAAATACTTTGTAAATAATATTTGGGGAAAAATGTTTTTTATACGTCTCCTGCACTAGTTGTGCTAATGAGATAGGTACTTTTATACAACTCAAACCCTTCGGATTCAGGGTCCGTTTCAACGTTTCAACTATGTCTTCTTCGGTGTATGTTCTTTTTACTATTGTGTGTCTGTGATATTTTGGAAAAATTTGTTCGTAGGCTGCAAGTTCTACATTTCCTATTTTGAATATGACTTGTGTCCGAAAAACGTTGATAGGTCTCTCAGTATACCGAATAAAGTAGTCATCACTCGTATCCGCTGAGTGTACTGTCGTTCCGTCACTTTCGTCGTCTGAAGGTTCGTTTCCTCGCTCAGAAGGTTCAACATTTAGGGAAAGCGATGATTGCGAGTGTGCGTTCAGGTGTTTTTCTATGTTTACGCGCGACAGCGCGTCGGCGACAACGTTTTGTTTTCCCGGTTTGTAGATTAGTTCGTAATCGAATTCCTCTAAAGCCAGCTTTCCTCTAATTATTCTGTGGTTAGCGTTCGTGAAAGAAAATGTTAGTGGTTGGTGGTCGGTGAACATTTTAAACTTTCTACCATAGAGGTATGGTCTGAAATGTTTCACTGCCCATACTATCGCGAGAAACTCCTTTTCGGTAGTGGAATATCGTTCTTCCGTTTTATTCAAAGTACGTGAGGCGTATGCGATGGGTCGGTCGTTACCTGCTGGCCCTTGTGACAACACTGCACCAATAGCGTGGTCACTCGCATCCGTTGTTAGTGAAAATTCTTTGCTAAAATCAGGGTAAATTAATACCGGGTCGATCGTCAGAAGTTGCTTACACTTTTCGAAGCATGTTACTACTTCTGGTGTAATTTCGAATTCAATATCCTTTCGGAGAAGTGCTGTTAACGGCTTTACAATTTTTGCGAAATCCTTAATAAATCGCCTGTAGTAGCCAAGCATTCCTAGGAATTGTCTCACTTCTTTTTCGCTTTTAGGTATTGGCCATTGCCTTATTGCATCAATTTTGTCGCTGTTTGGTCGTACTCCCTCTTCAGAGACTGTATGACCTAAAAATTGCGTTTCTTTCCTAAAGAACTCGCATTTGTCCAGCTGAATTTTTAGTCTTGCTTCTTTCAATTTTGCGAAGACTTGCGACAAATTTTTCAAGTGCTCTTGAAGCGAGCTGGAGAAGATGATGATATCGTCCATATAGACGAAACAACATACTCCTACTAAATCTCTCAGAATGCAATCCATGACTCTTTGAAAAGTCGCTGGGGCATTCTTCAAGCCAAATGGCATACGAGTAAACTCATATTTGCCACCGTTTACGGAAAAAGCAGTTTTTTCTGTATCTTCCTCCGCTAATTGAATTTGGTGGAAGCCAGAAACTAAATCGATTGTTGAAAAATATTTCGCCTTTCCTAATTTATCCAGAATATCCGTAATTTCTGGTATAGGGTATTTGTCATTAATTGTTTTCTCGTTTAGTTTTCGGTAATCGATCACTAAACGGAATTTTTTTCGTCCAGATGCATCGGACTTTTTAGGAACCACCCACACAGGTGACGTGTAAGGCGAGATTGACTCTTTTATGATTCCGTCTTTCAGCATCTTTTTAACTTGCTCCTGCACCTCGCTTTCGTACACGTAGGGGTACTTATACGATTTGGAGTGTATCGGAATACTGTCCACGGTGCGTATTTTATGTTTAATTTTATGGGTGAATGATAACTTATCACTTTCCACATATAAAACGTCGTTGTATTTCCTGATCAATTTCCTGAGGGTATATTTCTCCTCCTCATTCATATGATCGTCTCTTATGGTGTAATTTTCAGAGTCAACCTTTTTCGGTAGCTTTGTCAGCTCGAATGGGTCAACCTCTGTATCCAAGTCATTGCAAAGCTTGATCTCGTTCGAATTGATTTCCATCGATTTTTTTGTATAATTTTGCACTGCTACAAAGGCTGTGTTATTAGCACTTCTGTAGAGGCCTGGCAAGATAGAAAATTTTCCGTGAGGCTTTTCTTCCTCTATAAGAAAATCTCCATTTTTCTTGGTTTTCAATTTTATGAACTGATATTCTTGTTCATTTAAATTGATTTTATGTTTCTCGGGAAATCTCTTTTTCATTGCGAAAGTTTTTCTCCCGATCCTCAATGTATTTTTACTGACGTCGATTTTAGCATTTAAATTTCTCAATGACTCGTATCCGATGAGTCCATCGAAAAATTTATGAAATTTGAAAATGAAAAATTTCAGTTTTTTATTTATAAGAAATGGGTCGAAGGAAGCGGATTTATCGATTGTAAAGGTTCCCTTAATGTTGGTTACTTTTGAAATCGGTTCTGTTTTGCAGTTTTCTATGTTTACATGCTCGGGTGATATGTAATTTTTGTTCGCTCCTGTGTCGATCAAAAATTTCATCTCGCCTTTGGATGTTGCAATGGTGATGTAGGGAATAAAGTTATTATCGTTCATTATTTTTCTTTTTGTAGCGCCTCGGCCACGTGAAAATTTAGTTCATCGTTGACGAAATAATCGTCATCTTCCGAATCGAGGACGGATTCGTCCAGCTGTTCCGAAGTGTCAGGTTCTGTTTGATGATTTTTGCTGTGTTCTGCTGTTTCGTGGCTGTTAACCTCTGCCCGCGATTTCGCTGTCCTCATCGAGACATCGTCATCTGGCGGTGGAGCTCTAGCTTTGAATTTCGCAGACCCGTATGGTTTTTGATTATGCAAGTTATTGTTAGAATTTGAGGTGGATGGCTTCGCGTTAAAGTGATTGCCATTACTATTGGGGTTGGGAGACGGTTTCGAATTATGTGAACCGTTACTATTGTTGGATCTGATATTTTTATTTGTGTCAGATGGTTTTTGGTTTAACTTCTGCCTATATGCAGCGTTGGCATATTGTATGGTGATTGCATACGCTTCCTCCAGACTTTTAGGTCTGTAGCTTCGCACGTGCATAGACAATTCCTCTGTGAGCCCATCTATGAATCTAGTGAGAGTCATAAGGCTCACTAGATTATTTATTGCTCTTGTAGAGTTGTTATAATCATCCATTGTCGCTGCTGTGGATTTAATAGCAGTGTCTATGGTTTTGATTCGGTTGTAGTATTCAGTGATGGATTTTTTTCCTTGGTTTATATAAAACAACGATTGGATATGAGATGTCAAATCTCTCCTATCACCGTATGAATTTAGAATAATTTCTTTGATTTCTGCCCAACTGTTCGGGTTGCCGGCAGCAATCAAAATTTCTTTGGCCTCTCCCACGATTTTATTCTTTACCGCTCTGACCAATTGGCTGTAGACCGGATCATCTCTGTATCTTTCAAAAAGATGCAGGGTGTTTTCGGCGTCTTCAAGCCATGCGTTTGTTTCTCGTTTGTTTCCGGAGAATGTTGGTAAATTCTTAATAGGATCCGGAGTTCTAAACTGCATAAACGGATCCTCCGCTTTTGCTTTAAGTGTTCTCAATTGCCCAATCAGTTCGTTCTGATTGTGAGTTAGGCTCCTTATGTGTTGGAGTAACCCTTGAATTGTTATTTCTTGTTGCGGAATTGGTGCATGATCATCCAATTCCGGGGCCAGAAGTTCCGGAGAAATCATTTGCTCCCGCTCGGCCATTTTAATAAATTTGTTTTTTCAAAAGAGTTTGTTCTTTTTTTTTTTTTTTTTTTTTAAAAAAAAATCTTACGTACTTTATACGCGCGAGAAAATGTGTTGTTCTACACTTCACTTGTTAATGAATTAGTTATTCACTTTGTGATATATCAAGTGTCCGCTTACCACTGGTGGGGGCTCGCACTTCTGAATTAGTATTTTGTTGTGTTAGGTTTAGATAATTGTTCGTGTTTACTTACAGGAAGATTACTGCTTTCATCTCCTGGAGTCTGGGTAGGTTGAATCGGTTTCCTCGTAGATCGTTCGTTCCAGGTGGCGGGATTAGTTTTCCTAACGGCAGCGAGTCCTTGATTTTCGCTCAGGGGGTCCTCTCGCTTGTTCGTTTGGTTTCTTCAGTAGATGTAAACTTCTCCTCTTTAACTCGGTGGCGGTGCTTCCAGATATCCGCTCTATAAACACTACTCACTTCGTTGTACCACTTGGCCAATGACTGCGCCAATTATGCCGTGACTTAACTCGCGGTTTAAAAAAAACTTTTATTTAATTTCTAATTACCCTTTTTATTCGTTTATAACACTTTACATTCGGTTCATAAACCTTTATGCCCGTATTCAACTCGGCTACGCTCAAGACTAAATTCTATAATCGTATTACAAGGCTTAAATAGACTACATCTGCTGATCTCATTATTTCCGTCGGTGGTTCGAACCTGATCGAACCTTTGTTCGCGTCGTTCGATTGATTTCCGCGGCGTCGGCAAATGTTGGTTTACACGCGCGGTGTAACTTTGACGCCTCTGTCTGTTGCTATGGGTCTCGGCTGGGCTTTTGCTGACGTCTTGACTTCTGGGACGCCTTGGTCGGTCGGTTGTGGTGTAACGTATATATATATATATATATATATATATATATATATAGATATATAGATATATATATATATATATATATATATATATATATATATATATATATATATATATATATATATATATATATATATATATATATATATATATATATATATATATATATATATATATATATATATATATATATATATATATATATATATATATATATATATATATATATATATATATATATATATTAAATGTTTTAAAGATCTGCACATTATTGAAACGTTCGTTACTCTTTCTTTCATACTTGTGTTTGACATGCCGAGGTATAGAGCGCCAATTCGATGACAAAAATTTAAAAAAAAAACACAGAACATTCCTTGTATTCCATTCCCGATGTATTTCATTCACGAATCTGACATGTTTGTTCTCTTGAACGTTAAATGTAAATTGAAAAAAGGAATAAATTTCGTTGTTGCAAATTTGTTGCTCTTCATCGAATGTTTTGCTCAGCTGAGGCGAATGTGGCACTACTGAACGGTTTTCCATGTCAATGTCTGCGTTGTTAATTTTTATGAATGATTGTCCGTCATTATCAGTTTTTATTCGTTGATGTATTGTACATCCACCTAGGCTTGCGGTCGTGTCGTTGGTGAAATCTTTAAGAAAATGCATTGTACAGTTTCCATCTACAATGCAAGGCTATAAAAAAGGCTATGTTTGTGGTAACAATATCGAACAATCACCCATATTTCGTCATTAGCAGACCCGAAAGCAATTTAAATTGTTGAAATTAGAATGAAAATGTTTATTCGATGTTGTTTCAATACTTAGTAGACATAGCCTTGACCCTAACTCAACTATTTTTCTATAAATCTCCTTGCATTTCATCCAAAATATTATCCAGAATATAAAATAATTATCAGACACTATTTTCGTCCGATATTTTCCCTACGTGTAAAGAATGTGTTATTCTGTTACACAGAACACACAATAGAGCCATAGTTCATTTAAAATTTTTGTTTTAAAAGCGTGTTTATTCACTCGAAAATTCATAACAATTTACGCTTCACAGAAATGGAACACGAAGCTCAATGACGTCTATACGCATTGCGTTTCAAGGTCAGATGACATTCGTTCTCTTTGAAAAACAATCTACGGGTCGATTATTTGGATATTATTTATTCCAAAATACTAAAATTGCGATTAAAAATAGGAAATGGAGGTAAACCTTTGAGGTTATACGTACTTTTATGCCAAATTTATAAAAAAAAATTAAAATTATTTAGATTTTTTTTTTTGCATAGGACCACCCTAATCGGTATAAAACATATGGTAATCGGTACCCTAGCGGTATCATATATAGTTTACGTCCTATTCTCATGCCTACCAAGTTTTCAGTGCATAACTTCATGAAAATCGGTCGAGCCGTTTCGCAGGAGTTCGACCACGAACATCGTGACACGAGAATTCTATATATATAGATATAAATTATACTCCACATACTCCACAAATCCCTGTTTTAAAGAACAATGTGATTATATATTTGCTCTTATTCTGCACCGCGACTGTCGTGATGTAACAGTTCGGCTGAAAAGTTCATAAGGTTGATGTCTAGATGGCGCCTCTTGCAAAAATCTACTTGACTATCACAAAGCACCATCTTTCAATGGATACGTGTCAAAATTTGTCAACAATCGGTCGATTGGTTCGTGAGTTACAGCATTAAAAGTGAAGCAACTTTTGTTATTGTGAAAAAAATGGAAAAATCACAAATCAATGAAAACGATGGAAAAATTGCATGAATTGGGCTTCTAATTGATTCCGCATCCACCGTATGCTCCAGATCTGGCCCCCAGCGACTATTTTCTGTTCGCAGATCTGAAGAGAATGCTCGCTGGCAAGAAATTTAAGACCGATGATGAAGTGATTACCGAAACTGAGACCTATTTTGAGGGAAAACCCGAAAGAGTACTATAAAAATGGTATCAAGTTGCAAGATCGCAATAATCGCTGTATCGCCCTCGAAGGCAATTATGTTGAATAATAAAATTGAATTTGGCAAAAAAAATTGTTTTACAGTGTTACCTTATAAACTTTTCAGTCGAACTGTTACTCACCAACTTAGAGATTACAAACAAAATTCAAAAGAAAATTCATTATCGAACCAGACCGTTATTGCCGTCAGCGAATAGAGAACGTCATTTTTTCATTTTGTTTCGATAGTAAATTAGCATAATAGAAAGACGTAAAAAGAAGGTTAATTTAATCAGATAATATATGATTCTGATTGATTGATAAAATAGCATAACAATAACAATTTAATTGATAAATTCAATTGATTTTGAGAAAATTTCACTGTTACAAGCGCAAAGAACAACGTTTATAATTATTCAATTGAAATTTTACATTAACTTCACATTCAAATCATTTTAATATCCGTTTAATATTCACAATCTATTGTAAATATAAAAAGAAAAATACAAAACTATGATGGAAATAACTATTCATTGTCCACAACTGTATCCGCTATATTAATATACTGTTTAGAACAACCGTTCAAAGAATGTGTATTTCCAGTCGGTTATGATTCTCTTCATGGTCGGACCGTTGTGAGACTGTAAATTGTGTTCAATTGTTGGAAACACTTTCAAAGTAAGAGCAACTTCCTTCGAGATTTTGCCTTGGTTTATACCGTGGAAGTGATAAGTAGCCTTCCATCAACATTTCCTCGTTTTAGTCATTAGGTTTTCTACAATAAAAACTTGGGCCAAGAAAATCCAACCTTCCTCCTACGAGAGAAATAATAAAGTTCTGAGCTTAACCATCCTTTTGCGCGTTTGATGGACTGTCCTCCTCAGTGACCTGACAGCAATGTCAACCTCTGGAGTAACGTAAATCATTAACGAGTGCTAAAGACAATCCCTTTTGTCCCCGGTGACGATCATCCGATTGCGATGTAGTCCATTTACTTTCCATCCCAGCGGCGAGCGCTGGCTTCTGAAGTATGTAAACTGTAAATTTATTTTTATTACGGTCACACTGCGGTTGCTGTCGGACTTTAGGTCAAAGCGGTTTCCACCTACGCCTTCAGGTTAGGTCTTATAACACTGTTCTAGCTGATGATATGATGGAAATAATGGGGAGCGCAATAAAAGTGAGCAAAACAAAAAAAAAACATATTGCAATTTCGACATAAACCATCTGCTCGCCATCTGATTCTTGGAAGCAAAAAGAAATCTTCTGGATGAATGCGTTGCTGCTGATTCGTTTCACTTGATTCTCTCAACAGAAGTTCGAGAAGAATATAATTGAAAGTTAAATTTTTACAGTTATGCTGTAAGTAACGAACCATCGTTTACGAAGTTAGCTTCTTCAGAGCTTTTTTTTATTACGAAGAGCGATTAAAGTTTCCATCCTGGAAGTATCCTCACGAGCTGTTGCGCTATGACTCCGAGAAGCTGTTATACGGATTATGCTTTCTGATGGTATTGGATTTCACTATTTCCACTATTTCCAACCCAATTTCAACCGTTATCCTTACTGTGGAACCTGTTATCGGAAGTAGAATCGTTATCGGGGTGCAGAATGCAGAAATAACTTTTTATTTGTATTTCAAGCTTGAAGTTTCCTGATCCTTTTCAATGTTTCCTACGAGAAGAAAAATTGAAAAACAACTTTCCTCAAAGGCTGCTGAATTACCTCAACTACCATGAAACATAGATTTGTAACAGTTTCGGCTCAATTGAAGGTTCAACTCTTTAGATAAACTGAGAGAGGAGTTCTCGTCATGACCATAATACAAGTAAAGAAGTCGAACGAAGAAAATAAATTTTTGAACGCTACATTTACAACATTGATTTTAATCGATTAGGACAAATACAATTGGATCTATTGCTATTGTTATTTGATGGTTTGTTTAGGAAGCTTCACATTTCTGATAATAACCTTATCGAACATTTGATTATTTGAGCGCGATTTGTGTTGGGAAGATTCGAATTTGTGTGTTTAATGTTTTTGTTTTTGTTAAGCTCGACATACAAATAGTGACTCTCGTACATATTCAGGATACCGTTGATCAGCTTCTATGATACAGTGATAGACATTCGTTTAGCCGTACTTCGAAAAAAAAAAACTTGAAACACTTACAAAACAACTAGGAATGTTCTTTTTATCGGGATACTTATTTGCTGTAGTGATAGTATATTTAAGTCACTTTTATTGAAAGGACGTGCGTCACAATCACACACACACACAATGCGGTATCAACATTCAAACGTCGTTTTTTCCCGAGACATACGTTTAGCCGCTGGGCATAAAAATCGAATTTTCGCATAATCACCAAGCCTTTATCTGTGTTTTTTGAAAAAATACTTAGGAATGTTCAATGTACAAGATAAATATTAGATATGCAACGTAAGAAGTTGGACAGATTAGTGATTCACGTAGAATTTAAAGGAATGGCGAAAGGTATTCTATTGACGGAAGAGTGGCGGAAAATAATAAAGATATTCAGTGAACAAAAGTTTTCTAATCGCTCGATCGTAACAAAAATTGGTCTATCTGAGAAAGTGGTACGGAATTTCTTTAAATAGTGCCAGAAATACGGGATATAACACCCAACAAATGGGAACACCAAAGTTACTTTGCGTCTTAAAGGTCGAATAAGACACGAGGCAACCAGGAAACGATGTCCTGCTCATACATTAACGCAGAATCGGTTGTTCCAGTAACGAAGAGGAATATTGCGCGCATCTTGAATGAGTCAGCAAACATCATGTGGAAGAAGCCTCAAGGGAAGCCGAAACTGACCGCCACCCATAAGCAGAACCATCTCATTTTCGCCCGGCAATACATGGAATGGAAACTAGAATGGAGAAATGTTGTTTTTTCCGGCGAAAAAAGTTCAATTTGGATGGTCCGGACTGTTACAGTTGCTATTGGTACAATTTAAGTCAAGGGCATATCGTGAGATCGAAGCGAAACTTTGATAGTGTGTTTGATAGTGTGGAGAGCCGTTTCCTATCACAGCAAGCTTCTCTTTTTTTTTCATTTTCACCGGAATGAACTCCGAAAAGTATCTTCAATTACTGGAGGACGTTTTGATTCGCCCTATAACGCTCGGAATAACGCTGCCGAGGATGTGGTTTTTTTCAGCAGGATTATGCATAGATCCACGTTTCCAAGCAATCGAAGGCATGGTTTGCCGAGAAGGACATTCCGCTTTTTGAATGACCTGCTGGCAGTCGATTGCAATCCCATAGAGAACCTATGGAGAATCTTGCCCGAGATGGTCTATGCAAACGGATGACAATTTGACAACATTTCCAGTCTCAAGGCAGTAATTCTGGAATGTTGGGCTATAATCAATATGGGAGCACTTCAAATGCTGTCTGACTCGATGTCAAATCGAGTTTTCAAAGTGATCCGAAATGGAGGTGGACATACTAAATATTAGCTACCGATTGGACTCAAAATTTGCCGCACAAATTTTCTTTCATTGAAATTTTAGGATGCTGCTAAACGAATGTCCACCCTGATTCCACATATTTGAATTACTTGCCTTGAAATTTGGTGTACGGAGGTATCCGAAGGTGCTGAATCTATTTTTGAGTAATTTTGGTTATGAACCCCAAAAACCTTCAAAACCTTCAAAATTTTTTAAACTGAAAACGGAATACAAATTCTAAATCGAAAATAATGAGACGGTGTTCTGGATAGAGAATTTTATCTCATTATTTTTTAACGTATTTTGTAGCACTTGTGCAAAATTTGGAAAACATGCGTGTTTATCGCTACACTGGTTCACTGCATCAAACACTACGTTGCCTTGTCGTTATCGCAACGAAAATCGTCACGCACGCTGTTGCCATATGTGATACTAGATGCCTTGAAGGTTATAGAACAAAACTAGACCATTCATTCGGTCAGGCACTGTTGTTCATTTTTTTATTTTAATGCCACCTAGAATTTCTGAGGAACCACTGTGGGCCGGTAAGAATGCGAGGCTGTTTTACACGACTGCGCTATCCACATAGACACTTGTGCTGTTGTACAAAAAAGTGATAATATTACACCACATTATGAAATGAAGAAGGTTCTTAAAAATATGCATGGAAAGTGTTTTCTAAGAAAAAAAAAGAAAAGCATAAACGTGAATCTGTGTCTGTTTAGGACTTGCTGATTATCATCTCTTCTGATCCATGCAAAACACTCTTGGTGATACTAAGTTGGCCTCAAAAGAGGCTTGCGAAAACTGGCTGTCTGAGTTTTTTGCAAAAAAGGTGGGAGGCGGGGGGTTTATAAGGGGGGGGGGGGAATGATGAAGTTGTCTTCTAAATTGCAACAAGTTTGCAATATATCTCAATATTTAGTATGTCCTCCAGGATTCTCCATTACTGCCATGAGTTGTTTGGGCATATTTTCGACCAAATTATGCAACATTTGTTGAGGAATCGCATCCCACACTGTGTGCATGCCCGTTCAAGAATCGTAAAGATTTCTCCGCGAATCCAATGGCTCTTTTTCATCCAGTATTGTCCATTGATGCTCAATGGAGGTTGACTTCTGGGGTCTGGGGTCACTCAAGCGTTTTAACCTTTTTTGGACTGGAAATAGCGCTTCGCAACCTTCGAGGTGTGCTTGGAGTCATTGCCCTGTTGAAAAATATAGCTTATGTTTAAGTTTTTAAGTTTTCCTCCAAGACTTTAACGTAGGATCACTAGTAATCTTTCCATCGATCTTGACAAGATTTCCCACCCCATTCCAGGAAAAACAGCCCCACACAAGTAGTGATCCTCCTCCGTATTTAACTGTAATATGGATTGTTGCTCGCGTAACTTGAGTAAATATGGATAGCAGTTCGCTAACGTTTCTTCATGGTTTTAGCTCAATCTTACTCTCAGCTGTCCAAACAATCTTCAATCTTCAAGTCAGTAGGGCGAGAAGCATTTTTCTTTGCGAAATTCACGTGATTTTTGCTATTGGCTTTCCGTAGTAATGGCTTTTTTCTTTTTGAAGAAGCTCTGTAAACATGATTCACGAAGTCGATTGCTCACAGTACGATTAGTTGTGTTGAGGCCCAACTTTTCCTGAATCACCCGAAAAGATTGATCGGGATGCTATCGAACCAAGCAACGAATAAAGCGATCTGTGTGAACTGAGTTTTTACGAGGCCTTCCACTTACGGATTGTCGCTCTACTGTGTCCAGTTTATTAAATTCGTTTATTTTTACAGGCTCAGTTACATAAGTTTAAAGTGCTTAATTATATTTTTAAAACTATACATAAACATTTTATTAAATCTAAGGTTAGTAAGGTAGAAAACCGATTGCTCGCGGTCTA
Organism: Toxorhynchites rutilus septentrionalis; assembly: GCF_029784135.1. NCBI lineage: Eukaryota > Metazoa > Arthropoda > Insecta > Diptera > Culicidae > Toxorhynchites > Toxorhynchites rutilus. The sequence continues at coordinate 147,741,188 of NC_073746.1, forward strand.
TTCGAGTTTAGAAGGGTAACATATTTTTTCCAGCAAAAGGATGGGATATAAGGAAATTGTTACAATAATGAAAATCACACACATTCAATTCTTAAATCTACGCATATATCTATTGTGTATTTATATTTCAACTTATTCTACTGTTTATAGCATGGGGACCAATTGCTCGCAAAGACTACTGTGTCCAGTGTATTATGCTTTTTCATGATTTTCACCGACTTTTGATCCATCGCCTAAATCTATATATATATAAATAAAAATGGTTTTCTGTCTGTCTGTCTGTCTGATTCTCATGGACTCGGAAACTACTGAATCGATCAACATGAAAATTAGTATGTAGGGGTTTTTGGACCTGGGGAAGGTTTTCGTGATAGTTTGAGAACCCTCCCCCCTCTCTGAGGGCGCCTCTCTTTCAAATTTGGCATGTGAAAGTTTTAGAGTGCAATAAATGTTTCTATGATGGTTAGGCTCTATACCCTCCCCCCTCTCTAAGGGGGGGCTGCTATACAAATGAAACACAAATTTCTGCATTACTTGAGAATTAATCAAGCAAATGAAACCAAATTGAGCATATTGAGGTTTTAGGGTACAATAAATGTTTCTATTGTGGTTAGGCACTTCTCCGCTCTCTAAGGGTGGCCTGTCATACAAATGAAACACAAATTTCTGCATAACTCGAAAGCTAATCAAGCACAATTTGGGATGTGAGTGTTTTTGGTATGATAAATGTTTCTATAATGACATGACACCCCTTCCTTCTCTGGAATGGAGCGGGGGTCCCATAAAAATATTACATATATTTCAACCAAAAATATTCCAGCCAAACATGACAATTGAAAATTTTCGGAAAACTCTGAAGGAAAAAGGGAAAATTCGGAAAATCAAATTCCCATAAAGTAAATTCAACGGAGACGAATAGACGATCAATTAATGAACAGTTCTACGATTGGACCCATTAACATGCTCATAGTAAGAAAACGTTAATGTTTGAAGGTATAGACAACAAAAAAACTAATTTTTGGTGGGACGAAGTTTGCCGGGTCGGCTAGTATCCAATAAATATGCCAAATATCATCTAACATTTACATAGTTCGAAAATATCTTATGTTTCTACCTATCTCACGACACCGAAAATATTTGCAATCGCGTAGGTATGCGTGAAGAAGCAATGTAGTTGTATTTGTTGCATCAAGGACAGTTCAATCGCAGTAGCCGAAGAGAAAGGTTGTAAAAATTTCTCCAGCATTTCATTCGCTGCAATATAAGAGTTATAAGAGTTGAAACCCGTTGTTTGCTGAATGGGCGTTCGGCTGTCCATTGATTGTTCAGCTGTCCATTGATTATTCAGCTGTCCATTGTTTGGTCAGCTGTCCATTGTTTGTTCGGTTGCCCATTGTTACATTGACCCTGTGTCATTGTATTGATACGAAAAAGGAGATGGATTCCCGTAATGTCCATACTAACTGTTTGAAGATCCAGTTCGGATCAAGCTCAAAAATGCCAACGGACAAGGAGATTTTTGCTTTTTTTCGAGAACGTGAATGGGCTTCTGATTCGCTGTGTGCCATGTTCCGAGAGCCTAGGGAGTACAGTGTATATGTCAAGTTCCAGTCCGAGGATTTGATGAAGGCGGCGCTCTTGAAAAGTCCTCCGAGCGTCAGATTCACGTATGATAATGACCAGACGGTTCTAGTAACATTTGCAACGGCCAGAGGTAACTTCCGATATGTGCGTCTATTTGGAGTGCCAATCGAAGTGGACGAGAAGCACGTGGCCACCGTGCTATCGAAATACGGGAAGATACATCACATGATTCGAGAGAGATTCGGTGCAGACACAGGATATCCAATACTCAACGATGTGCGTGACGTACATATGGAGATTTCCACTGATATTCCACCGCAGCTACACGTGCAACACTTCCAAGTTCGTGTATTTTATGAAGGTATGCAAAACAAGTGTTTTGCCTGCGGTAGTCCGGAACACGTCAAGGCGAGTTGCCCGAAAAGAAAATCGGTCTCTTTCCGTTTGAGACAAAATGATGCTGAATTCACGTCCTATGCTGGAGCATTATTAGGAATGCCGATCATTCCAAAGCCATCCACGTCCGAGATGCGGGATAAATCGCCCAAGGAAAAAGATGTCAACTCTAATAACGAAGGGCAAATGGTTGTAGAATTTTCCATGCCAGCTACGTCCGCTACGTTACAAAACGAGGCATCAGCTACATCAAGGACAACAACCGATGCTGTTGAATCGACATCCCTGCAGAGAACCAGTAGTTCTACCGAACAAGCGCCAGATGAAGAGCTAGCAACCCATACCGGTCTTAAGGAGGAATCAACTGATTACGCAAAGGAGCAGCAGACTGACCCTCACGAGTGGACTCCAGCGAAGAAACGAGACCGTACGTCACGTAAGGATGAACGAGGAGCATCAAACAGTTCGGATTCATCGGATGCGGGGAATTCAAAGATTCGATTGCTCGAAAATCAATCCCAGCGTACACGGTCGCGCAGCCGTCGGATGGAAGATAAGTAAACTTCGTATTGTTAAATTGTGAAATGAATTACTCTATTAATATTGCCACGCTCAATTTAAATAGTATCAATACAGATGCTAACAAGGCTGTTTTCAAAGATTTTGTAAAAAATTACGATGTTGATGTAGTATTTTTGCAAGAGGTGACATTTGAAAACTTCTCGTTTCTTAGTTCACATAACGCTCTGATAAACATAAGTGAGGATAAGAAAGGCACGGTTATTCTGTTGAAGAAAAACTTAAATTACAATTCTCCTATTCTCGATACTTCTGGTAGAATTACATCAGTGATAGTAAACGATATAAATTACATCAACATATATGCTCACTCAGGTAGCAACAAGAAAAAGGAGAGAGATGACCTATTTCTCAATCAAATGACAGTGCATATTAGTAAGATTGATTGTCAATATTCAGTGTTAGTAGGAGATTTCAACTGCATACTGGATCCAAATGACTGCAATAGCTCTGCCCGAAATTTTTCTAATGGTCTCCGAAATTTAGTCGACCTTTTTCAACTCCAAGATATTGCCAAAAAGCTGCATGTGGAAAAGTTTACGTTTTATCGAGGTGACTATGCATCCCGTTTAGATCGCTTCTATGGGCCAGATGCTTTTGTTGACAGAGTTCGATATTTGAAAACCATTGCGGTTCCATGCTCAGATCATCATGCTGTGATTTTGAAATTGTCCGTCCAACGACACGAGCTCAACACAAGAGGAAGGGGATACTGGAGAATTGATTCAAATCTGTTATCATCACCAGAGGTTAGCCAAGTCTTCAGAGAACAATTACAATTGCTTGGCTAGATTGGAATACATGGATCATAATTCATGGTGGAACTATGCGTTCAAAGCTAAAGTTCGTAGCTTTTACAAAGCAGAATCGTGGCGCCGTTATCAGGCTGTGCAGAACAGTAAGAATATTTTGTATTCTCGATTCCATGTATTGTGTAACAGGAGATCTAATGGAGAAAACGTCACCGATGAAATTAATATTGTTAAAAACCTTTTGATGGAACACGAAAACGGAAGGCTGCAATGTTTGCAGTCTAGAATTGGAGAAAAATCATTGCTAGAGGGTGAAAAATTGAACGTCTATCAGGTATCGAAGCATTTACACAACCATCTCACGCCAGTGATTCAGTCAACTGGAACTAATGATCCGTCAAACAATCGTCCGTCATTACTGGAAGTACACCAATACTACAGCGACCTGTTTGCAGAAAGTGAGTCCTCTGGGATAGAGAGCTTAGAAAATCCTATCAGCTACATCAACAATACACTCGACGAAGAAGATGCGATTGGATTAGTTCGACCGATAACCGAGCGAGAAATTAGTCTAACACTTAAACAGTGTTCTAAAAAGAAGTCACCTGGACCTAACGGATTGACATACGAATTTTACACAGAACATTTCGATCTTCTTAAGCATGATCTTGTAGCTCGGTTCAATTCGTATTTAAATGGCCAGACGATGCCACCCAAGGATTTTTCGGCTGGAATCATCACCATGATTCCTAAGAAAGGAGTGGTACCAACAATTCAGGACCATCGCCCAATAAGTCTCCTGAACACAGACTACAAGTTATTCTGTAAAATTCTAGCGAAACGAATTTCTTTAATACTGGATAAATTACTGGGTTCTGGACAAAGTGCTACAGTAGATGGCCGATCGTGCACTGATAATCTGAAGGACATTAGGCGATTAGTAACACGATCTATTGAGACAAAACAGTTCAAAGGATTTTTACTCAGCGTAGATCTTGAAAAGGCGTTTGATAATGTCAATCATACATTTCTGTGGAAAGTGCTTGAAAAATTCAGATTCCCAACGCAATTGATACATTGTTTGAAGGCCTTGTATAGCGTGGCTACATCGAAAGTTCTGCTTAACGGATTTTTTACGCCAGAAATTAAAATTAGATCTTCAGTACGGCAAGGATGCCCGCTCAGTATGATCCTTTTCGTTCTCTACATAGAGCCTTTGATCAGGAACATACACGCAAACTCCAGTGGTGTTCTTGTGTACGGAAAATTCTTAAAGGTAATAGCATATGCTGATGACATTGTTATATTCGTCAAAGGCCAGGAAGAGTTCGATTCAATTATGCAAATCTTCGATTCGTTCACCCAATATGCAAAAATACGAATGAATAAGCAAAAATCGTCGTTTTTGAGGCTCAACAATCCAAAATCAGGTCCACAGAAAATCCCAGAGGTCGATGAACTAAAAATATTGGGTGTAGTTATCGCTGGATGTTGGTCGAAAATTATAGATAAAAATTATACGAAACTCATCAATAGTATCAATTTCCACTTAATGACAAATGCAACCAGGAATTTGAACATGTTTGAACGGGTATGGGTTCTTAATACGTTCGTACTCTCTAAACTGTGGTACATCGCGCAAGTTTTCCCACCAAGAAATTATCACCTAGCCAAAATTAAAAGCATGACAGGAAATTTCCTTTGGCGTGGATCTGTTTTCAGAGTTGCAAGAGTTCAGTTATACTTAGACTACTATCGAGGAGGTTTACGTTTGATCGATCCGGAAACAAAATGCAAAGCACTGTTTTTGAAAAATATTCTGCATTCACGGATTAACGGAAGTAATACTCCGGAGGAAAATTATTTATTTGATTTCCAAAATAGCGGTCGTCTTACTAGAAACGCAAAAGAATGGATAACTGCCGCGCGAAGTATGGTGCAAGAAACAAATTTTAGAGCCGAAAGTTCACAACAGATGTATAACAAGTTTCTCAGTAATACTCCGATAAAACCTAGTGTAGAAAATGATTACCCTGAAGAAAATTGGGCGAACTTGTGGAGAAATAATAGCTACAATTTTCTATGCTCTGAAGATAAATCCAATGTGTTTCTGCTACTAAATGGTATCATTTCGAATAAAGAAAAGTTGATAGCTTATAACATCGGAAGGCTTGTAGATGGAAATTGCGATATGTGTAGACAACCAGATACAAATCTACACCGTATAGTTGAATGCACGAAAACCAGAGAAATACGTGAATGGACGGAACAAATGTTAAGAGAAAGGCTAAACGTAAACTTTAACACAATTGATGAAAATTTATACAATCCTATAAATGAAAATAACCCTAAACAGAAAGCAGCGTTATGGTTGGCAATACACTTTATCAGTTGGAGTGTAAAGTTAAAAACTGGCAGTCTGTTTTGTTTCCAAAGGAGCATTAGAGAAATACGATGTGCAAATACAAAAGATTTCACAAAGCATTTTGAGCAATATTTGAACATATGTTAGCCAAAATAGAAATATTGTATAACATTGTAAGGTATATTGTATGTGTAAATAATAAAATGTAAAATACTAAAAAAAAAAAAAAACAAAAAAAAATCTATTTGGTTCTCAAATGGGGATCAACATAGGGTAGGAGCCTGCCTGTTGGTCTCAAATGTTCCTATCTCACGCCTCCACGAAGATCATATGACGACATTTTTAGATCGGGCGTGAACTGGAAACACACACCTGGTCTTGGCTCCGAGAACGGGTGTCGAAAGTGGCTAAGTGAGGGGGTGCGAGCGAGTCAGAGCGCTATATCTCTCCCGGGGAAGGCCTCCCGGGTCATGGAGGCCTTGCCAACCCGCTGTCTCCCGGGCAAAGGAGATACACCCAGAAAATGGAGCTACGTTCACGAAGAGTAATTAGAATGCGATCACCCGAGGAGGGTCCCCGAACTGGAGCTGGTCCTGGAACGGGCGTAAGAGCGAGCGGCCAGCGGCTGGAGGGCGATGTGCAAGAGCGGGCCACCAGCCGGGTTCAACCCGAAGAGCTACCGCCACACGGAAACAGCAGCCATCGACATCACCCAAGAAACGCTGCGCCTACGAGACGTGTTGCGACTGCCAGACGACAGTCGTCCACACTTGTGGGTACCACTAGGCGCCGGATCATGTGGACACACGAAATGAATGAATTCGTGATCCGCGCCTATTACATCTGCACTGCTTTGGAGACGGACATGAGCGGTCGCCCTCGAATACTAACAATGTTCGAGGAAGCGTATCCAGAGTTCGTCGGGAGGCTTGATCAGAACGCGATGAACGCGAGGCGTAGAGCGATAGTACGCAACAACATGCTCTCCCAAACGCAAATCGACGAGATCAAGCAGCAGGTGCAGAGAGAAATAAGCTCCAGGAACAACAGAGCAAGCGATGTGTCGAGACGAAGTTCAGTACGGCTGAGCAATTCATTCGCGAGTGGGGCACGCGAATCAGCACCAGTGGAGGCCACAGTACTACAACCCCCTGAGCCGGAAGACCCACAGCCAGATCAACAACTACTACGCGATCTGGTCTTCCACTACGACGAGGCGATCTCACAGTTCCGCGACACAGACCCATTGTCGCGCCCCAGGATCCCGAAGTTGCAGCATTCCCGCAGGCTGACAAGTGCAGTAAAGCTCATGAACGAGCACGTTCTTCCGCTGCACTTGGTTGATGCTGAGAACATGGAGGAGCTGCAACTGAAAGTTTACTGTGCTGCTGTGGCGACCGCCAAAAGTTTAGGATACCGTATTAGGCCAAGAGGCGGACTGCTCCAACATCTCCGTGAAAGGCGTGAGCCTCCATGGCGAAGGAGATTGGAGCAACGGATCCTAAACAAGCGCGCCGCAATTGGAAGACTGATGGCGTACAACAGAGGCAGCAGATCGGCGAAATTATGTCGCCAAGTTGCTGTGATCGTGCGGCCTACTGAACTTCGCCAGCTGGGAGCTCACCAGCTGACGGAAAAACTCGACACACTGGTACAGCAATTGAGCGTCCTAACTAAACGGCTGAAACGTTACTCTGACTCTGCAAAGCGCCAGGAACAAAATCGGATGTTCAGAGATAACGAAAAAGCGTTCTACGACCACATTAGCGACGAGAAGCCCGACTACCGCGAAGGTTTGCCAGATATTAGCGATGTGACGAACTTCTGGGCTGGTATTTGGGAGACCCCAGTACAACATCGCGACGGGCAAATGTGGTTAAGACGGGAGGAGGAGAGTTGTGGTGAAATTGGAGAGATGCCAGCTATCATCGTCGAAGAGAACGATGTCCGCGAAGCCTCGCGGTACCTGAGGAACTGGGCAGCACCGGGCCCCGATGGTGTTCAGAACTTCTGGCACAAGAAGCTGACCGTCGCACATCAAAAGATAGCTGAGTGCTTCAACAAGGTGCTACGTGACCCACACAACCTCCCTGAATTCGCCACCCGTGGCGTCACATTCCTCCTCCCGAAAGACAGCAACACATTGAACCCATCAAAGTACAGGCCGATAACGTGCCTATCGAGTCTGTACAAGATATTAAGCAGCATCATAACCGCCAAAGTTTCTGCCCACTGCGAACAACACCATATCATCGCAGAAGAGCAGAAAGGATGCAGAAAAAATACGCATGGCTGCAAAGACCAGGCCATCATCGACGCAGCCATAGTCGGCCAGGCGGTATATAACCAGCGGAACCTAAGTATGGCCTACATCGATTACAGGAAGGCTTATGACTCCATACCTCACTCGTTTCTCGTCCGGGTATTGGAGCTCTACAAAATTGATCCCGTCGTCGTTAGGTTCCTGCAGCATGCGATGAGGCAGTGGAGTACGTCTCTGCACCTCAGTGATGGGGAAAATGTGTTGCAGTCTAGAACGCTGCAGATAAAGAGGGGGATATTCCAAGGCGACTCTTTCAGCCCGCTTTGGTTTTGTCTGGCACTGAACCCCCTCAGTAGGACGCTCAATAGAAACGGTCATGGCTATAAAATAAGGTATGGCGACGGCGCCCACGAAGAAGTGACCCATACCTTTTACATGGACGATCTCAAGGTCTACGCTGATTCACGTCAGCGTCTAGGTGTAGCTATCCGGGTTGTCGAAGACATAAGCAGGGACATCTGTATGGAGTTCGGCCTCGACAAGTGTCGCTGTGTCCACCTGCTGAAAGGACAACTTACCGAATCCGGAGGCTACGAGGTCTATGACGGCGAGTTTATAAGAGACATGGTTCGTGGCGAATCCTATAAATATCTTGGATTCCGACAGCTCACCGGGATTCGCCACTCCGACATCAAGACGGAGCTGCGAGACAAGTTCTTGAGTCGAGTGAACTGTGTCCTGAGGACTTTCCTCAACGCGGGGAACAAGGTACGCGCGATCAACACATTCGCGGTTCCCCTGCTGACCTTCAGTTTTGGTGTAGTCAAATGGAGCAAAACTAACCTAGAGGACCTTGAGAGGAGGATGAGGAAAGCATTCAAAGAGGCCGGAATGCACCATCCTCAATCGGCACTGGAGAGAGTTTCACTACCACGCAAAGAAGGGGGACTTGGAATCGTCGACATTTCTGCACTGTGTGTTGCCCAGGTACGACAACTGCGCGAGTACTTCGCAGAACGCGCCAACCAAAACGCGCTATACCGGGCTGTCTGCGCCGCCGACAGAGGATACAGCGCTCTGCACTTGGCGCAAGCGGAATACCAACTCAACTGCAATCTGCAGACAGTGGAGGAGAAGATTGCAGCTTGGAAGCAGAAGGCAGTGCATGGTGCCCACCCCCATCAACTGGACCGGCCACACGTCGACAAGGCCGCATCTAATCTGTGGCTAACGCGTGGTGAACTCTCTTCAGTAGTAGAAGCCGACATGATAGCCATCCAGGACAGGATAATGCCGACGAGAAACTGCAGGCGGTACGTCTGGCATCAAGACGTTGATGACATTTGCCGGATGTGCCATCAACCAGGTGAAAACATAGAGCACATTATGGGAGGCTGTCCCGTTTTGGCCAACGCAGCCTACACCGAGCGCCACAACAACGTGGCCCGTATTGTTCATCAACAACTGGCGCTCCAATGTGCTCTACTGGAAGACAACGTACCAAACTACCGGTACCTGCCTGCACCTGTCCTGGAAAATGACCGTTTCAAGCTGTACTGGGATCGCACTGTTCTGACCGACCTCTCGATCCACCACAACCGCCCAGATATAATGGTTTACGACAAGAGCGACCGCAAAGTCACCATCATCGATGTCGCTATTCCACTGAACCAGAATCTGGAGGAGACCCACGGTCGCAAAATCTGCAAGTACCGACCATTGGCCGTGGAGCTCAAGGAACTGTGGGGGCTAAGGGAGGTCCCAAGAATTGTTCCAGTCGTTCTCTCTGGAACTGGAATTATCCCGAAGACACTTCTGGAAGCGCTAAAGGTGTTGAACATCGAGAAGGAATTGGCCGGCATCCAAAAGTCGGTCATCCTTAGCACCTGCGCGATTGTCCGACAATTCCTCGGTCAGGACTAAAACAGCACGAGCATGCAGATACGTGCATTCCGCAGAGCCTAGTCCCCCTTTGGCATTCAGAAGCCCGGGGGCAGGTGAAAATTCTGGCTAGGTTCGCCTAGTTAAGAAGTGAGATAAGTCTGCTAAAAAAAAAAAAAAAAAAAAACGACACGACGATACAGTCTCTCTGGAACTGGAATTGTCCCGAAGACACTTCTGGAAGCGCTAAAGGTGTTGAACATGGAGAAGGAATTGGCCGGCATCCAAAAGTCGGTCATCCTTAGCACCTGCGCGATTGTCCGACAATCTCTCGGTCAGGACTGAAACAGCACGAGCATGCAGATACGTGCATTCCGCAGAGCCTAGTCCCCCTTTGGCATTCAGAAGCCCGGGGGCAGGTGAAAATTCTGGCTAGGTTCGCCTAGTTAAGAAGTGAGATAAGTCTGCAATCATGAAAAAAAAAGGAAAAGGATGGTTCTCAAATGGGGATCAACACTAGGGTAGGAGCCTGCCTGTTGGTCTCAAATGTTCCTATCTCACGCCTCCACGAAGATCATATGACGACATTTTTAGATCGGGCGTGAACTGGAAACACACACCTGGTCTTGGCTCCGAGAACGGGTGTCGAAAGTGGCTAAGTGAGGGGGTGCGAGCGAGTCAGAGCGCTATATCTCTCCCGGGGAAGGCCTCCCGGGTCATGGAGGCCTTGCCAACCCGCTGTCTCCCGGGCAAAGGAGATACACCCAGAAAATGGAGCTACGTTCACGAAGAATACTTAGAATGCGATCGCCCGAGGAGGGTCCCCGAACTGGAGCTGGTCCTGGAACGGGAGTAAGAGCGAGCGGCCAGCGGCTGGAGGGCGAGGTGCAAGAGCGGGCCACCAGCCGGGTTCAACCCGAAGAGCTACCGCCACACGGAAACAGCAGCCATCGACATCACCAACGAAACGCTGCGCCTACCAGGCGTGTTGCGACTGTCAGACGACAGTCGTCCACACTTGTGGGTACCACTAGGCGCCGGATCATGTGGACACACGAAATGAATGAATTCGTGATCCGCGCCTATTACATCTGCACTGCTTTGGAGACGGACATGAGCGGTCGCCCTCGAATACTAACAATGTTCGAGGAAGCGTATCCAGAGTTCGTCGGGAGGCTTGATCAGAACGCGATGAACGCGAGGCGTAGAGCGATAGTACGCAACAACATGCTCTCCCAAACGCAAATCGACGAGATCAAGCAGCAGGTGCAGAGAGAAATAAGCTCCAGGAACAACAGAGCAAGCGATGTGTCGAGACGAAGTTCAGTACGGCTGAGCAATTCATTCGCGAGTGGGGCACGCGAATCAGCACCAGTGGAGGCCACAGTACTACAACCCCCTGAGCCGGAAGACCCACAGCCAGATCAACCACTACTACGCGATCTGGTCTTCCTCTACGACGAGGCGATCTCACAGTTCCGCGACACAGACCCATTGTCGCGCCCCAGGATCCCGAAGTTGCAGCATTCCCGCAGGCTGACAAGTGCAGTAAAGCTCATGAACGAGCACGTTCTTCCGCTGCACTTGGTTGATGCTGAGAACATGGAGGAGCTGCAACTGAAAGTTTACTGTGCTGCTGTGGCGACCGCCAAAAGTTTAGGATACCGTATTAGGCCAAGAGGCGGACTGCTCCAACATCTCCGTGAAAGGCGTGAGCCTCCATGGCGAAGGAGATTGGAGCAACGGATCCTAAACAAGCGCTCCGCAATTGGAAGACTGATGGCGTACAAAAGAGGCAGCAGATCGGCGAAAAACTTCTGGGCTGGTATTTGGGAGACCCCAGTACAACATCGCGACGGGCAAATGTGGTTAAGACGGGAGGAGGAGAGTTGTGGTGAAATTGGAGAGATGCCAGCTATCATCGTCGAAGAGAACGATGTCCGCGAAGCCTCGCGGTACCTGAGGAACTGGGCAGCACCGGGCCCCGATGGTGTTCAGAACTTCTGGCACAAGAAGCTGACCGTCGCACATCAAAAGATAGCTGAGTGCTTCAACAAGGTGCTACGTGACCCACACAACCTCCCTGAATTCGCCACCCGTGGCGTCACATTCCTCCTCCCGAAAGACAGCAACACATTGAACCCATCAAAGTACAGGCCGATAACGTGCCTATCGAGTCTGTACAAGATATTAAGCAGCATCATAACCGCCAAAGTTTCTGCCCACTGCGAACAACACCATATCATCGCAGAAGAGCAGAAAGGATGCAGAAAAAAAACTCATGGCTGCAAAGACCAGGCCATCATCGACGCAGCCATAGTCGGCCAGGCGGTTTATAACCAGCGGGACCTAAGCATGGCCTATATCGATTACAGGAAGGCTTATGACTCCATATCTCACTCGTTTCTCGTCCGGGTATTGGAGCTCTACAAAATTGATCCCGTCGTCGTTAGGTTCCTGCAGCATGCGATGAGGCAGTGGAGCACGTCTCTGCACCTTAGTGATGGGGAAAATGTGTTGCAGTCTAGAACGCTGCAGATAAAGAGGGGGATATTCCAAGGCGACTCTTTCAGCCCGCTTTGGTTTTGTCTGGCACTGAACCCCCTCAGTAGGACGCTCAATAGAAACGGTCATGGCTATAAAATAAGGTATGGCGACGGCGCCCACGAAGAAGTGACCCATACCTTTTACATGGACGATCTCAAGGTCTACGCTGATTCACGTCAGCGTCTAGGTGTAGCTATCCGGGTTGTCGAAGACATAAGCAGGGACATCTGTATGGAGTTCGGCCTCGACAAGTGTCGCTGTGTCCACCTGCTGAAAGGACAACTTACCGAATCCGGAGGCTACGAGGTCTATGACGGCGAGTTTATAAGAGACATGGTTCGTGGCGAATCCTATAAATATCTTGGATTCCGACAGCTCACCGGGATTCGCCACTCCGACATCAAGACGGAGCTGCGAGACAAGTTCTTGAGTCGAGTGAACTGTGTCCTGAGGACTTTCCTCAAAGCGGGGAACAAGGTACGCGCGATCAACACATTCGCGGTTCCCCTGCTGACCTTCAGTTTTGGTGTAGTCAAATGGAGCAAAACTGACCTAGAGGACCTTGAGAGGAGGATGAGGAAAGCATTCAAAGAGGCCGGAATGCACCATCCTCAATCGGCACTGGAGAGAGTTTCACTGCCACGCAAAGAAGGGGGACTTGGAATAGTCGACATATCTGCACTGTGTGTTGCCCAGGTACGACAACTGCGCGAGTACTTCGCAGAACGCGCCAACCAAAACGCGCTATACCGGGCTGTCTGCGCGGCCGACAGAGGATACAGCGCTCTGCACTTGGCGCAAGCGGAGTACCAACTCAACTGCAATCTGCAGACAGTGGAGGAGAAGATTGCAGCTTGGAAGCAGAAGGCAGTGCATGGTGCCCACCCCCATCAACTGGACCGGCCACACGTCGACAAGGCCGCATCTAATCTGTGGCTAACGCGTGGTGAACTCTCTTCAGTAGTAGAAGCCGACATGATAGCCATCCAGGACAGGATAATGCCGACGAGAAACTGCAGGCGGTACGTCTGGCATCAAGACGTTGATGACATTTGCCGGATGTGCCATCAACCAGGTGAAAACATAGAGCACATTATGGGAGGCTGTCCCGTTTTGGCCAACGCAGCCTACACCGAGCGCCACAACAACGTGGCCCGTATTGTTCATCGACAACTGGCGCTCCAATGTGCTCTACTGGAAGACAACGTACCAAACTACCGGTACCTGCCTGCACCTGTCCTGGAAAATGACCGTTTCAAGCTGTACTGGGATCGCACTGTTCTGACCGACCTCTCGATCCACCACAACCGTCCAGATATAATGGTTTACGACAAGAGCGACCGCAAAGTCACCATCATCGATGTCGCTATTCCACTGAACCAGAATCTGGAGGAGACCCACGGTCGCAAAATCTGCAAGTACCGACCATTGGCCGTGGAGCTCAAGGAACTGTGGGGGCTAAGGGAGGTCCCAAGAATTGTTCCAGTCGTTCTCTCTGGAACTGGAATTATCCCGAAGACACTTCTGGAAGCGCTGAAGGTGTTGAACATCGAGAAGGATTTGGCCGGCATCCAAAAGTCGGTCATCCTTAGCACCTGCGCGATTGTCCGACAATTTCTCGGTCAGGACTAAAACAGCACGAGCATGCAGATACGTGCATTCCGCAGAGCCTAGTCCCTCTTTGGCATTCAGAAGCCCGGGGGCAGGTGAAAATTCTGGCTAGGTTCGCCTAGTTAAGAAGTGATATAAGTCTGCCAAAAAAAAAGACATGACATATGATACATTCACACTGTAGCCATTTAGGCGTAAGAGTTATTCTTTCTGTTCTTCCATTATCCAGTTGGACCACCGGACAGCGGAGATAGTTGATTGATCATTGTTGAGTTATTTATAGAACAGTAGCCCGATGTGTCTGGCAGAGCAGAGCAGTTGTATGGATGAATCGATCTCATTTCGACCGTGGATCGATCTCCATCGCTGATGATTGTTGCGTGGACGTAGCTATTCTGTAACAACACAAAGATAGTCAATGAGGGCCCTGAGTTATGAATTCACGATCGATCGCTTACTAAGCGAAAGCGCAACCAATGTGGCTACCGAGACCCCCTATCATCTGTAGTTGAAAGGAAACATTTTGGAAATGGATAAGGCAATCGTCCGCCAAAACACGGTGAAGTTACATTTTGGCTCCAAAAGTTTTAATCCGTCGAACCAGGAAATGTTTAGCTTCTTCCGTAAGCAAGGATGGGACAGTGAAATGCTATCTGTGATGTACAGAGAGGACTACAGCATTATGGTGAAGTTGCAGTCAGAGCGGATCACGAAACGTGTTCTGATGGAACTAGGACCAGTCGTCACGTTCGAGTACGAGAATGGAACAACGCTTCAAGTTGCTGTTTCGGCGGCGGGCGGAACTTTCAAGTACATCCGGGTTTTCGGATTGCCACCAGAAGTGGAGGATAAACACATCGCGGCTGTCTTTGAAAAATACGGAACCATTCAGCAGATGATTAGAGAACGCTTTCATGCGGATAGCGGATTTCCAATATGGACTGGAGTACGCGGTATCCATTTGGAAGTAAAGGAAGAAATACCTGCGCAGGTGTTCATTCAGCACATCAAGACAAAGGTGTACTACGACGGATTGCAGAACAAATGCTTCTCTTGCGGCTCGACAGAACATCTGAAAGTAGATTGTCCGAAACGTCCTTCGGTAAACGATCGCTTGGGTTCAAATGCGAACAACAAGGGATCGAATGGCAATGACAGCATCAGCGGAAATGGCAGCGGCGGCGGAAGTATTTCGTGCCTCGTCAATGACGTGGCAAACCGTCAGTCTATAATCCGACCGAAAGAGTTCCCGAATCTTCCTGGCCAAAGCAATGGCGACATGGAAGTCGATAATATTCAGAAAAACGATGAAAATGGAGCGGGGTGGCAGGTGATCAAATCAAAGGAGCAGTTGAAACGGACAAGAAATCAAACTGGGCAAACAGCCGATCCAGATGGTTCAGGACAAACGGGAGCGAAGAAAATCTGTGCTATTCCAAGAGAACCCATTCTGGCACAAATTCAGCAAAGGCGATCCCGTTCAGCAACTCCCCGGAAAACCGCGACAACATGCAGTGATCAGCAGACTTCCCCTACATCGATAGCCAAGGATGAGTGAACACGTAGTGACAAATGAGGTTGAAGCTGATGTCGAATTCTAAGAATGGTCTTAACACGAAGCCGAACATTGTCAATGAACTGGACCCGAAGCCGAACAAAATAGATCAGATCTTGAAAATGAATGAACCAGCACCGAAGCCGAGCAAAGCAGGAGAGCGCGAGCAGATGATGAATTAGATGCAGGCATTAGTAACCAGGTACGTTATATATTCCGATAATTTGACACTGGCTTGGAGTAAAACGTTTGACCAGTGGATCGTGCAGTGATAATCTGTTAAGAATAATGAGAGGCTCCGCTGCATTGTTGGAAAAAAATGAACTACGTCCTTAAAATAGCTACAATTAACTTGAATAGCACTACGACGACAATTAACCAGAACTTATTGAGAGATTTCATATGGAATCATGATATCGATCTAGTGTTTGTTCAAGAGCTTTGTTATGAAAATCTTTCCTTTATTCCGTCTCATCACTCTATTGTAAATATGAATGAGCAGGGTATGGGTACCGGTATTCTATTGAGGAAATTGTTTGAGTTTAAGAATGTGGTGCTTGATCCGAATGGTCGAATATCTTCTATTGTCGTGAACAATATCAATTATGTGAATGTATACGCCTTTTCGGGAACAAACAAAAAGAAAGAGAGAGACGATTTGTTCTTAAATAATTTATCGGTTCATTTGAGTAAATCAGAGATTGAATATTCAGTACTTGGAGGCGATTTCAATTGCATATTGAACTCGTTCGACTGCACGGGATTAAAGGGTGTGTCACATCAAATTGCATCACGGAAAAAACGCTGTAGAAATTCGCCAAGTAGACCGATCCTTTTGAAAATTTTAGACAGTAAAATAAAAACTATTAAACAACTTTTGGCATTTTCTTTTTATTCATACTTCGAGCCCAAGCCCGTATGCTCGCACCTTCCTCTTTACCCCGTCCATAAGGTTCTGTACAACGTCAAGTTGTAGTTTTTTTGGAACAGAAATCTAAATTCTCTTGAAGTCCGCCTCCGATTTGACAACTTTTGGGTTCTTCCGGAGGGCCTGCTTCATAATCGCCCAATATTTCTCTATTGGGCGAAGCTCCGGCGCGTTGGGCGGGTTCATTTCCTTTGGCACGAAGGTGACCCCGTTGGCTTCGTACCACTCCAACACGTCCTTTGAATAGTGGCACGAAGCGAGATCCGGCCAGAAGATGGTCGGGCCCTCGTGCTGCTTCAATAGTGGTAGTAAGCGCTTCTGTAGGCACTCCTTAAGGTAAACCTGCCCGTTTACCGTGCCGGTCATCACGAAGGGGGCGCTCCGCTTTCCGCAAGAGCAGATCGCTTGCCACACCATGTACTTTTCGGCAAACTTGGATAGTTTCTGCTTGCGAATCTCCTCCGGAACGCTGAATTTGTCCTCTGCGGAGAAGAACAACAGGCCCGGCAGCTGACGAAAGTCCGCTTTGACGTAGATTTCGTCGTCCATTACCAGGCAATGCGGCTTCGTCAGCATTTCGGTGTACAGCTTCCGGGCTCGCGTCTTCCCCACCATGTTTTGCCTTTCGTCGCGGTTAGGAGCCTTCTGAACCTTGTATGTACGCAGGCCCTCCCGCTGCTTGGTCCGCTGGACGAATGAACTTGACGTATTCAGCTTATTGGCGACATCCCGGACCGAACTTCTCGGATCACGTCTAAACTGCTTAACTACGCGCTTGTGATCTTTTTCACTGACGGAGCATCCATTTTTGCCGTTCTTCACCTTCCGGTCGATGGTTAGGTTCTCGAAGTATCGTTTTAGTACTCTGCTGACCGTGGATTGGACGATTCCCAGCATTTTACCAATGTCCCGATGTGACAACTCCAGATTCTCGAAATGAGTGCACAGGATTAATTCACGACGCTCTTTTTCGTTCGACGACATTTTTTCAAATTTACGAAAAATTGACAGTGAAGCATGGCCAACGTGATCTATACACTCTTATCTGATTATAAGCGAAAGCTGAAGATATAATTCCTAAAAAGTAAAAATAAATTTCTACAGCGTTTTTTCCGTGATGCAATTTGATGTGACACACCCTTTAGTAAAAAATGTCTCTACTGGCCTGAAAAGGCTAGTTGATTCATTTCACTGGAAGGACGTTTTGCTAGAACTAAAAAAGAATGAGTTCTCGTTCTTCCGATCAGGTGTCGCGTCGCGACTGGACCGTTTTTATGGGCCCTCTAATTTTGTAAAAATGGTGATGAATGCAGAAACGATTCCAGTTCCTTTTTCAGATCACTGTGCGATCGTTTTGAAGGTAAAAATTAACCCGGAGTCTTTCTCACGGAGAGGAAGGGGGTATTGGAAAATAAACTCTACTATTTTAGAGAATGATTCAATAGCTGACAAATTTGCATCTACTTATTCAAATGTACGTAGTAGACTTTTATACACAACAGACAAAAATGCGTGGTGGAACTTAGTTATGAAAAGTAAATGTAAACAATTTCACTAAAGCGAAAGTTGGTCGAATAACCAAAGAATTTCAAATTCCAAAATCTATTTTCATGAGATTTTGAGGAATTTACATAGAATAAGATGCTCCGGAGAAGATGTAAATAGTGATATCAGCTTAGTAAAATCGCGTCTAATTGAAATAGAGAACGACAGGTTGAAACATCACTGCCGCAAATTTGACAATTTTTCGCTTATGCAAGGAGAATTATCGAATGTTTTCCAAGTATCTGCTCAACTACAAAGAAATAGTCAGAGCAATAATTTAAAACTAAAGGAAGGCAACGTGATAACTGGTGATCCCACTCGGCTTAAAATAATAATTCATGATTATTATTCAAAACAGTTTCAACAAGTTTCGGACAATAATCCCTCAAATCATTCAACAGACGATCCGTTGAATCACATTACACGGCAATTGAATGACGAGCAGCAAAGAAGTTTGATAAAACCCATAACTGTGGATGAGATGCGAGATGTTTTGAAAATGTGTACGAAAAAAAAATCTCCTGAGCCAGATGGTCTCAATTATGAATTTTATTTAAAACATTTTGATTTAGTAAAAGAAGATTTGATGAATATATTTAATTCTTATTTATCTGGGACTGTCAAGCCCACAAAAGAATTTACAGCTGGTATAATCACACTTATTCATAAAAACGGCGATAAACACGATTTAAACCAGTACAGGCCGATTAGCTTACTGAATTGTGACTACAAATGGTTCACAAAAATCATTGCTACCAGAATTCAAACCTTCATAGAAGATTTGTTGGGTTGTGAACAATCAGCTTGCAAAGTTAACCGATCCTGCTCGGACAATTTGAAAAATATCAGACGGATCATTTTACGGGCAAACGATACTTTACGGTTTGAAGGAGCATTAGTTAGCATTGACTTACAAAAAGCTTTTGATAAGGTTAATCGTTTCTATTTATGGAAAATCTTAGAAAAATTTAATTTTCCTGCCAGCTTTATCGCATGTATAAAAAACGATTATAGCAATGCCTCTTCACGAGTTCTTTTCAATGGATTTCTTACAGATGAATTAAGCATTCGTTCTTCCGTGAGACAGGGATGTCCGTTGAGCATGTTACTCTTCGTTCTGTACATTGAACCTCTACTGAGAAAAATAAGTGATGGCATTGCGGGTGTACTTATTTACGATAAGTTCATTAAAACTATCGCATACGCCGACGACATTAAATATTACATGGAAATATTAAGAATGGACGACATGGAAATATTAAGAATGATCAGGAGTTCGATTTACTAATCCAAATTCTAAACTCCTTTGAATCATTTGGAAACATTAAAATGAATTATGAAAAGTCGGTTTATATGAGAATAAATAACGCAAGATTGGGTCCTCAAATGATTCGCGAGACTCGGAAATTGAAAATACTAGGAGTTGAATTCACAAGTAGTATTAGCGAAACAATCAATTTAAACTATAATAGAATACTTTCTAACGTAAAATACACTCTACAAATTCATAGTACGAGAAGACTTGATTCAAAAAACCTGGTTACTAAACGCATTTATTCTTTCAAAGTTCTGGTATACATCGCAATTATTCCCTCCTTTCAAAAAACATATCGATTCTATCAACACGGCAGCATTAAGATTCTTATGTGCTGGTTATATGTTTAAAACTCACTATGATCAATTATATCTTGACTATAGTGTAGGGGGAATTAGGTTGGTGGACTCCGAATTAAAAATGAAATCTCTTTTCGTCAAGAATGTTTTGTATAATATAAATGATCCAACAGAGCAATATCTACTGTCATACCAGAGGATACAACAATTGCCACGAATATTCAGAGATTGGATAGAAGAGATGCGCATAGTCAAACAAGATAATAAACTAAACAGCACTCTATCAATTTACAGACATTTTATAACTGAGAAAAATACTATACCGAAAATAAAAAACGATCATCCTTCAATCCTTTGGGGAATTATTTGGAAAAACATAAGTTACAATTTCATCCCAACAGAAGACCGTGCGAGAATGTTCAGTCTTTGTAACAATTTAGTTCCGAACAGGGATAAATTGTTGACTTATAATATTGGACAATTAACAGACAACTCTTGCGAACTGTGTGCAGGTGAAGACAACAATCTACACAGAATAACTGAATGCCCTCAATCTCGGATTATCTCTAATTGGACGTTGAATGCAGTTGAAAGATTTTGTGGCTTAAAAATGGAAAGTTTGGAAGATATTTTATCATTCGAGATCGACACAAGGAAAAAGAATGAAAATGCAGCTTTATTCCTATGTATTAGAGCAATGTCACATAATTTGAAATTTGATCCCAGATCAAGCTTATATGTATTCCAAAAGGAGTTAAGAGAAATGAGATGGAATAATAAACAAACGT
This sequence comes from Toxorhynchites rutilus septentrionalis, assembly GCF_029784135.1. NCBI lineage: Eukaryota > Metazoa > Arthropoda > Insecta > Diptera > Culicidae > Toxorhynchites > Toxorhynchites rutilus. The sequence goes on from NC_073746.1 coordinate 147,761,596, forward strand.
TCAAAAATATTTTCCGAATTAACTTGAACATATGCTAGGAGGATCATGTGTCTCCGATAACCGATAGAACGGTAGTTTCATTCCATGCCTCTGAAGTGAGTGTCAACTCTGATCACTTGTGCACAGAATATTTTTTATTTATTTAACATCGTCTTCGATTACTCGCACAGACTGAACTTATAAACTAAGTATAATTCTTAATCCTATTTCTAAAATTTTGTTTCGTTAAATTAAAGTCGAATTCATCACATACGGCATTGAACTGTCGAATACACGAGTCAAGAGGGTTATTGTAGCCGTAGTTAGTCCTATGATACGGGACTGCTAACAAAAATGAGTTCCGAAAACGACGAGGGGGAGTGTTCAGCGGAATATGTGCGAGAAGTTTAGGGCAGTCAATACATCCTTGAATTATGTCAAAAATGAACATTCGCTGCATTGTAGTGTGCCTGGAACTTAATGATTACAATCATAATAACTTACATCGGTCGGAATACGGAGGAAGATTGACTGGATCGTTCCATGGAAGTCGTCTCAGAGAAAACCGTAAAAAGTTGTTCTGCACCCGTTCGAATGACAAAACGTGAACTACGTAATGGGGAGACCAAATTGGAGCAGCATACTCAAGAATACCACGAACTAACGTGCAGTACAATGTCTTCAAAGCATGAATATCAGTGAACTCATACGCATGACGGCGAATGAATCCTAATACACAGAAATCTTCAGCAGTCATAACGCCCACGTGCTCGTTGAATCTGAGTTGAGTATCAATCATGACTCCGAGATCACAGATTGACGATGTTCGTTCCAGTATTGACGATCCCATCCTGTATTGATGTAACACGAGGTTATTGGAGCGACCAAAGGAAATTATCCTGCATTTTTTGTCGTTGACATGCATTCCATTAACGCCACACCATATGGGCATTGTAGTAATGTCCTCTTGAAGAGCAAATCCGAAAGCGATGAAATCACCCTGTAGATTTTCAGGTCATTGACAAATGCAAGCTTAAATGATGAAAGCAGTAGTGGTCCAAGAACGCTTCCTTGTGGTACTCCAGAATTGATGCTGAAACTGCGAGATCTAGATGAATTGACCAAGACATATGCAGTGTGATCGCGTAGATATGAAAATATCCAATCCGTTATCGAATCTCCATTCTTTGTATGGACACCGACTGGACAACATCGTTGCTGGACGGGCTGGACGGCGAGGGATCGAGTGCCTTTCTCAAGGCAAGAGGGCGGAGGTGGTAGCGCTGGAGTAGAATAGAGTAGAGTTTTCAAAGGGCCTTTCTCAAGGCTAGAGACGAATGAACTGCAAAAGTTTAAAGTCTCTATAATACAATACCTTCCTTCCTTCGAATCTGGGAATCCTATCTTCTTTAGTTTTTCGACTAGTAAGACGTTCGGAACAGTGTCGAAAGCTTTCGCGAAGTCAATGTACGCTGTGTCGATTTGTCGCATTTTTTCGACTTCACGGGACAGTGCGATAACGTACCACATCAGATTCGTTGTGGTGGAGCGATGCTTCATGAATCCATGCTGACCGTCGAAGATTATAGGAGACACCACGTTGTATAAGAGATTGCGCATCAGTTTTTCGAACACTTTGTTTCACCATTAAAATATAAAATAAACATATAGTTTCACCATTAAAATTGATTCCGCTTTTAATGTGTCGAGCTAATATTATATTGAATCTTATTATATTGTTTTTGAATACAAAAAGTTTCTCTGTAGTAATATTACACTTTCAAACTTATTTCATTATCATTAACTTTGTAATTACTCTACTGTTGTCCCTCAAACTTCTTCTTGAATGTCACTAACTTTCTCAGTGGAACTTTTGCTTTATTCACGTAGGTATTACTTGCATCGTTTTTATAAGAAGTACTTACTTAAGATTTCTATGTCGAAAAACACGCCTTGAATGTATTCTGGAGTGGCAACCTCTAGAATACGCGTGACCACAGTGCATGTTGGAAGGGATTTCTTTTGAAGAAAAATCCCTCGGTCAGAAAGGTAAGTGACCATTCTACCCGGGATTCCTCGAGTCAAGAGTGATGCACCACGATTGATATGAGGTACAGACTAGAGGGCGTCGCTGATTAATGGTCAGTTGCACCCCAATAGGAAGTATCTTGTGTCGGCCACACATACAGAGCTCTGGAGACTGCAACATCCCAATTATGTGGAATCTTTGTAATACTAACCTCGATCCAACCGCGAGTAATCGGTTACATATTACTAACATAGCCGTAAGACAAAAATTGTCAAAATATTGAACTCCCGGCCCCGTCAGGCTAACGCCATATGTGCCTTAATAAAATATTAGGCTGTCAAAAAAGTCCTGCGGTATTTTTTTTTAAATTTTCATTTGTTCATAAAATTAGTTACAATCATCTGTTTTAAGTCAAATATGCACCGTTTTGTTCGAAGACTTGTTCCCATTGTGATGCCAACTTCATAATACCCCTGTTATAGAAGCTCGCTTCCTTATTGGCAAAAAACTCGGATAGCCAATTTTCACAGGCCTCTTTTATGGCTAACTTCTGACTACCTAGCTCGTTTGCCATGGACAAAAACAGGTGGTAGTCACATGGTGCAAGGTCCGGACTATACGGCGGATGCAAAAGAACTTCCCATCCGAGCTCCCGGAGCTTCTGGCGCGTCACCAAAGAAGTGTGTGGCCTGGCGTTGTCCTGATGGAAGACAATGCGGCCTCTGTTTATCAAAGATGGCCTCTTCTTCATGAGTGCTACCTTCAAGCGGTCCAGTTGTTGGCAGTACAGGTCCGAATTGAGCGTTTAGCCATAGGGAAGCAGCTCATAATAGATTATTCCTTGACAATCCCACCAAACACACAGCAGAACCTTCCTGGCTACATCGAGCTTCTTTGTGAATCCAAGCTTCTTCAAATGGTTAATAACGGTTTGATGACTTATCCCCAGCTCTTGGCCGATGCTACGGCTGCTACTATGCCGGTCTTTCCCGGCTAATTCAGCGATTTTGTCGCAATTATCGACGACAGGCCTTCCGGAGCGTGGCACATCTTCGACCACCTCTACACCAGAACGAAAACGTTGAAACCATCGTTGTGCGGTGGAAATGGAAACCGTATCGGGTCCATAAACTGAACAAATTGTATTGGCAGCTTGAGATGCATTTTTGCCTTTGTCATAGTAGTAATATGTAAAATATGTCGGATTTTCTCTTTATTTTGCTCCATACTTGCGACACTATAACTCACGAACGACTTATCCAAACAAAACACTGTCAAGGACTATATTATTTATAGCGCGCAAAAATACCTTTCCAACAAGCTATAGTATGACTCGATACAATGAATACAACTAGAACTACGCGCTTACAACGACACCTCGCGGAAATAGCGCAGGACTTTTTTGACAGCCTAATATATATTTTGGAAAGAAAAAAGAAAGGTAATCGCACCCGAACCCCCGGCATGATCACTAATGGGAGCACTTGTTTCTCATACTTAGTCTCGTAATTATTTCTTAGATTCGTCAGATATTCTGGTTTCATAAAATTATCTAGCGCTTTTTTGAAAAGCGTGGAAACATTTGTAGTAAAAATAATTCGGGATTTTCACTCTGGAAAATCTTATTCAGTCGATTTAAATATTGATAAAAAAAAAAGTTAGCTACAGCTTTGTATCAGGAGAACTAAACTTTATTTGTACAGTATACATTTGCAGACCGGATAGCTATTATGACAGTTCTCATTACCAACTAGAAAAACTTGGGATCCCTCAGTGTATTTTTACGAACAATTTTTATTCTGATAAAGTAAAAAGTACAAAAATTAATAAAAATCAGGATCATTACTGAAAAATCAAGCAAAATTGAGTGTTTATCAGGATATCAGGGAACATGCCAGAATGTCGGTGAAATCCTGAAAAATCAGGAAGATTGTTATTCGCCGAACTAGAAAAAAAAACCGAAAACTATAAATTTGTGTATATTTATTCAGCTCCAAGTGCTTCAATTGACGTCATATTCTCATAGTTCATGGCTTGATAGACTATTACTTATTCATGCTACGAGATTTTCAACATTTTTCGCTACAGCGAAACGCCAACAGATATTAAATAGTTGTAGATTGATTCGTACATTTGATGTAATATATATCCACTCAGCAGTCACGTCATGACAGATTTGCCATCCACTTGAGCTCGATATTGTCATCGATTTTCCATCGTGTACGTTACTTCTGGACAATGCTTGAGATAGCATTGGGCGAACGTACATAAGTTTCCATTTCCCGATCAAATTAGACGAGCTTCTGCTTTGACATGCAATAAGACCGGGGCGGCGAAACGTTGAACACCAAACGTTTAGGCGTGGGCTTGACGCGGTTTGTCACACTCGTTACATTGGGATTCACCCAAATACTGGCGCTTAACGAGCTAGAATTAGTCCCAGTTTCAGCGATACCGAAACGAATCGAATCGAATGTCGGTCTACTGCCTGCTGCCCTTATAATTTGGTCTTTTCCGTTTCGCTGACCAATCAAACTGTTTCACAGCGCCCTTCGCCTCTATGATTGTCAACATTCAACCGCGCTGTTCGATGAAGGAAATCCGTTCCTTGATTCTCGGAAAGCCCTCGACGAGTATTTCATGCGAATCGCGCGCACTTGCAACGTTAGTTATTTTGTGGTCTTTAACTTCCTGCCCAATTTCTACTGCTGTCAACGGGCCATAGGAAATTGGATCCCATTAGCGACAGCCATTGCTATCGAGTGATTTTCCCACAGCGTGATAAAATTGAGCGAAGACGCTCAAAGCGAGTAATATATTCCGAACGGAATCGCTCTCGGATGCGTTGGAAAGGGGGTGAGGGCTCTGAACGCAAATCGGTTGATGGAAACTTTTCAATCATGCTAGTATAGTAGAAACGCCTTTCAAAAGGACGGTATAATGAATGGGATTAGGAGGTCATGTTCACGAAGGAGAGGCTACGCTCTAGTAGTACGCTCTATCATATCAGTAGTAAAGTGCAAAATCATCAGAATGTGTCAGCTAGAGGAATCGTGATAATTACTATTGTTATTCCTACGCAAGCTTTTCAAAATTCTCCATCAATTAAATTATCTTATTACACCAACGGAGACACGATCACCATGCAACTCCATCAAAAACTGACCACTTAAAAACCTCACCTACGCACAACAGTTCCTAACAAATTAGAATACTTAAAAGCATAGAAAGCTAAAGATAACATCGCAAATTTGTTGAAAGCAAATAACCATTGAAAGTGTTCTTGTAAGTCGAACAATGTCGAGCAAATGTTTGTCGAGTATTTCCATTTCTCCGCACTTTCGTGTACAATCCAGCCTGGAAGATTACACTTTTACCTTCATCAAAACGAAATAAACTTGACCTTATTTGTCACTCCACCGTCCATTTCTACGAGTATTGTTAATCTGCAGATAAACTATTACTGTTCTCAAGATAATTCCACATTGCCAGGGAGTATCCGACTTCTGCACAACTGGAACCACATTAGATCTCGGCTGCGGATACTGCGGAAGTCTACCGGTCGTGGCCAGTAATGGGGCAAAGTAAACATTCCTTTTTATCGTATTTATTGCACCAGTGAAAAGAGCAAGTGGTAAATAAGTAAAGGGAGAATTTTCGGCAGTTAACCCATTCGTTTTTGCTCGTTGCCTTGAAAGTTACCAGGAAATAAAATGGGATTGATTATTTTTTAGAATACGAAACATCCCTTGAATGCGTAATTAACATGCCTTTTTAGCAATACGTGTTAGAATTTGGTTCGCTTCACAATGGAAACGGTTGCAAAATGAATTTCCATCAACATTTTCTGTTTCATTTGAATCATGTGTATTCCATCTCTATGATAACAGTTTAACACTTTAACAGCGACAATTTTGACAAAATGCTTTGTGATTTTTTCCTGGCGAAGAAAACTTTATTAAAAGAAATTGATGAGGCTGATAAAACAACTGAGAGCTTCTGAGGATGTAATGAGGACATATAAATTGATAGAGAATCTGGTAGTATACATTCTGTTTGCTTGAGTATTTCTTTGTTAACCTATCTCATAACTTGAATATTGGACAACCTTGGATGGATTGAAAAAAGAGAAGTAGATAAAAGAGCGAGAAGTGTAATTTTTTACCTAAGTTCGTAACTCATTTGACCGAATGGTTAGCAGCATACACGTCATACCGAATTCGGCTACTTATATTCTATCGCCTAATAAAGTTCTTTTTGATTTTTTTATTTCCTCTTTAAAAAAATTTGATTTTCTAACGGGTGGAAACTGAAACTTTGGAATTTCTTTCTCAAGCAATTTATAGCTTTATTTTTTGTTATTTTTGTACCCCTTTTTGTATCCCATAAAAAATCTTCGATTGGGCTACATTGAGGCAGATTTGTCGGATTGTGGTTTTTGTGTACCAATGGAATTGAATGAGTAGTCAGGAACGACTGTGTTTTTGGCGTAATGCGATGGGCAGTTGAAAGCATTAAAATATATATACAAGGGCAAATTATTGTTTGTCAAAATTAGATAAAAACATATATTTAAATTTTCCACAGAATCTACAGTAATACAGGGTTTTCCATTTCGGGCTTCCGAAAGTATACAGCCCTGCGCTGACAACCGTTTGACATAGCTGTCAACCAAAGCGTCATATCGTTAGTTGAATGTCTGCCATTTCACAATATGGATCGTTTTAGCATCGCACAACGTGTTAATTTTGTTAAATTATACTATAAAAATGATAAAAAACCGGTAAATGTTTTTCGAGCACTACGGACGGATTTTGGTCGTCATGGACGGCCTACAGAGCACACAATCGCTAATGTAGTGCGTAAATTCGAACAAACTGGATCCGTAGCGGATATTGTGAAACCTGTGCATCATCGTAATGTGCGTTCGGCCGAAAATATTGCTGCTGTTGCTGCCAGTGTGGAGGATGACCCGAATGTTTCGATTCCACGGCGTTCTCAGCAATTGGGCTTGTCAAACACATCATTGTGGCGAATTTTGCATTTGGACTTGCACCTACATCCATATAAAGTACAACTGGTACAAAAATTAGAGCGTGGTGACCATGGAATGCGTCGGGCATACGTCGATTGGGTGAACGAACAACAGCAGCAAAATGCTGAATTTTCGCATCAAATTTTCTTCAGCGATAAGGCACATTTCGAGCTCGGTGGCTATGTGAACACCCAAAATTTCCGTATATGGGGCTCAGAAAATCCACACGTGATTGTTGAGAGGCCATTGCATCCGCCAAAAGTCACTGTTTGGTGCGCATTATGGTCTGGTGGAGTCATCGGTTTGGAATCGAAGCTTGTGAAGATACGATCGAGAACGATAGTGTCAGCATATATTCATGGGTGCGCGAAGAAGAATAAAAAAAATAGATTTCTAGTGAGCAGATAGCATATGAGCGAAAAGAAGGTAATGCGTTGTCACGTCACAAAATGCCGGTTTTTGCAAAGTTCATGCAAGTTTTTGAAAAATTGAGTAAATTCTACGTTCATATTTCGTTAACAAATCACAGAACAAATTTTATTTGTAGTTTTGAAATGTAACTGAAAATAAAAATGTTCCAAAGTCGGAAACCGTAAAAAGACAGATGTTGTCATTTCACAAAAGTATTGGGCTGGCAACGAGCGAATTCAACTGTAAAATATTATCCAACTGAAGATTCTTGTAGGAAATTTTCTCAATTTTACTTTGACATCGTATTTGGAAATGGTGTGAATCATACATGAAAACAAGAAAAAAACCTGTTTTAGTGAGCCAAAACGTTGTCACGTCACGCTGGAATGGGTCATATGCTGCCGTAATCTCGCAAAGTGACGCAAGCGCCAACATTAACATTTTACGTTTTTTGTTATAGATCGATAAAGAATACCAAACCCTTCCAAACAACTGTGAAAATTTACAGAAATGTGAAAAAATGACCCCGTGAAAGCTGGAAAACGGAGTGGCGCAAGCGCCATTTCCACTGTGATGGGGCGCAAGCGCCATTTTCTCTATGTTGTGACGTAATTTGATAGTGATGCGATGTGATTTTTTTATCTGTTCTGATAGAGTACGATGAACGAGCAGGGACAGCAATATTCTCATAACAACTTCTTCCGTAATGAACGTTTAGCATTAAAAAAGTCACATGCCTTCTTTCTTGTAAAAAAAACACTTTTCCGAGAAGCTTGCCATGACAAGTATTTTAATCAAAAACAGTCCATCCCCATGTAATGTTACTTTTATAATAGCAATTTTGTTTCAGAATTACAAATCATGTACTAAGAAGCTCACAAAACCATGTACTTTAAATTCATAAAATCAAACTCATCTTAAAGTAAAGTTATCCTAGATTGAAGTGTATTGCTGTTCTCACATATAGCTTATAAAGATTAGAACTAACTAGTTCAAACTCATCAATTTAATTGTTGATTACAAGGATTCCCTAATATGTAGTGTCTTTTTTCTTCAGGCATCAAGGGACAAAGCTTCCTGACGATGTTTACTTTCCTCGCCTGTTCAATTTCTCTTTCGGATAAATTAAAGCTGAGTGTTGAAGGATAAATGTCGGATTTGGTGAATAGCTGCACTCTTCCAAATGCTCCAAACGAAACGAAACACATCTTGTAACAAAACTCAAAACATCCTCGCGTAAACTGAATCTGTTCTACTTCGGATAATTTCGAACGGCATTATGTTACTTAACACGGATGGTTTCAATTGCATTTTGAATTCGAAAAAATCGGTGCTGTCCATAATTCTTACAATCGGGTTCTCAACTACGTTAACCTGCTCGACTCATGCTACAAAGTTGGGAAAGTATGTGGATTCTTCTCCCTGATGCTTCGCTTAACGGCAGCATGTTGGAGAAAATAATTGGAAACAGATTCTCACATATTGTGATGGATGAACGCCAATCGGTTGTGGAAACAGCGATTTAAATTTGCTGTTTCCAAAACAAATTGGCGTTGGTGGCATAGCTTAAATAAAACTGCATTTTTTTCAAAAATCAAGCCGATGGCAAAGTGTTTCCATCAACAATACACATTTTATACAGATCAGATTTTCGTAATGTACGCGTATGCTGATTATACATGCAATTTTACAAAAAGTCTCGTACTGAAAATTCTTACCTCTGGCGCTTGCGTCACTTTGCGAGATTCCGGCAGTATGCGTATTTCAACTGATCGCTTGGTACTTTGTATAAAAATGGAGTATGTAGTCGGGAAGGCAATCTCCACGATAGTTTAACCAATCCTTCCACTCCATATCATAGAATGATCGATTTAAAGTGAATCTTTCAGGCCGACTGGTAAGCAAGCTTGCTATTGTTAGCCCGCTATTGAGGCGACGCGCTAACTAACGCTCAAATATCATAAGGCACTAAGGCACTAAGGGTAGAGTTTTAATAGCACTGATATTGACAGATTCGATAAGCGCCGCAAACTACACACGTTGATGAATATTGTAATCGGTAATATCGAATTTTAATTGAGAATGCACTGAGGAAACGAATATTGTTAAGGGCCGTTTTTTCACTTCTCAACTTGTTTACTCCGATGATGATACATGGTATGACAAGGTGTGAATATTGCAACTAATATCATTGTAGTTAAGTTGATTAATTCCATTGTGGATAATTCATAGAGTGTCTCCCATTTAGATCTCTGAATATTCTATTGAACAGAGTATCGCTTGTTGTCTGAATTGAATGTTATTCGGTCGGTGTTGAGTCAAAGGGGACCAAGTTGCAAAATTAAAGATTTCCAGTTATTGATTGCATTAGGTTGAGCATTTTGTAAACTGATTTGGAAAATCACGCGTGCATCAGGAATAACGTATCGAAATTGTTTTGATTGCGACCATTTGTTTCTAAGAAAAACAATAATCGAAGCGCATTCAGAGTGTCATGGAATAGGATAAAGAACATATAGTTTCATCCTAACATAAACACATTGAATGTGCCAAGAAACTCCTAATCAGCCACTTTCTGTGCACCATCCCGTCAGCTTTCATCCAATTGAACGAAATGGCCAGCAATCATGAATCGGAAAACTCGATATTGACAAATGAGTACATAGATTCGCCCTTTATCGGAGCAACCAGATCCAGATCGGTGTACGACAGTCGATTCAACTATGTACTTCAATTTGGTCCAATACAAAATTGATTATTATGGTAACGAAGGCACGTTCGTTCTTTTTATTTCATTCCGACAGGAGAAGCAAGGAAGCATCGAATCCGCCTTGCGAATAACAGTTGGAAAATAGCCAACCCAAAAACGGAAACATTTCGATCGAAGCTGAGTGAAGTTCAGCTTCTGTACTATTGTACTTACACCCAATTGTAGGGGATCCGCGGGTAATACGGACAGTGGGGGTAATATGGACAGGTGGTTGTATTTTGTTTAGTTACATTTTGAATTTCATATTTCTGTTAATGAAAACACCTTCTACATGTTATTCTATAATATTTAAGCCACTCTATGGCAATGAATACTGATCAAAAGTGGAAAAAGGAAACAAAAACCGAAAATCATACATGATTCCGCGTGTGAATGTAATTTTAGCTGTTTCGATATTAACCATTTTGAGTGGTTTAATATCAAAATTCAATTCGCTGGTGGTTATATTTCGGTTTGTGAGTTAACAGAGAAGCGATATTAGGTATGTACGGAAATGTAAATTCATTTTTGAGTGGAAAATTTAAATTATTGAAATAATTGCACTGGTGGGGTCAAACGGACAATTGCCAGTGGGAGTGAAATGGACTGTGAATAGTCTGTTTAATCTATTCCTAAGGAATGCCCTGCGTCTATAAATGGAAATCAAATTGCCAAATATGGACTATTTAGATGCTAACTGGAACCAAAAGCAAACTAGTTGAGGGTCTGTTCGTTTATACTGCTGAGAAGCACGATATCACTTCTAGGTGGATTAATTCGATTTTTTCATCATTTAACGGACATTCGTGATGAGTTCAGACCTTGATTGAATCAAATTATTCTTCTCGCGATCGATAAATCTCTACGCTTCATATATTACAAACCTGTCAATTTTCCCACGCTATATATCCATTTTACCCGCACCGAAAAAAATGTAGCATTTTTCGGTCTTTTTTAATTTCTGTAAAAAACATTGAAAAACACTTTTTTGTAAAATATTTGACCAATTAGGTAGAGAGACAGTATATTGAATAGCAAGAAACTGCATCAAAGTTTTGGGAATCATGAGCTTCCAAAGATATAATTGAAGTTCTTCTTAACATGTCCGTTTTACCCCCACCTCCCCTTCTTGTTCCATCGTAGAAATAAACTGACTTTCCGGACACCAATTACGAGAGTATATTGGACGGAATCCTTCCTTCATGTTTTGTTTTTCGCTAACTCTTGACATGACTTCCTGGTTCATCTGGATTCTATCCGCCCGAGCGCTGACGGTATTTGATTTTTGCTCTAACTGATGGGATGGGATGTCCTCATACAATGTACATGACTTGGAATTAAAATAAACATGGTATTTTCCTGTCCAAGTCCAATGTACTGATAGATATAGCGCGGTCATAGTTGTTAATCGAAAAACTTGTAAAACATCCTAGAGATATTCTAAAAACTTGTATGAAGTGAGGTGTTAGGAGCAAACAGTGTACTCATTATAGTAACTTAAAAATTAATATCCGAATTATATAAGTTATCAATTGCTTCTTATTTTTTCTGAAGAAGATATGTTACTCTGCCTCCAGCAATTAGTCTGATTGTCAGAAAACACTATCCAGATTCAATTTCCTTACACTTGCATAAACCACACAATGCAAATGTTGGGGGCATGCTTGATATTACTTTGTTGATCAGCATATTGTCGACAAACATGAAAAGATAGTCCAGCTTCAATATTATTTCAATAAAATGGCAAAAAAAACAGATATCCAACGCTATCGATAAAGTTCCCTCTCCGGAATTCATGGCTTGTCCGGAAACTTCACAATTACTTGAGAAATCAATTTTGCATCTCCGGTATTTCCCACCGACTCTTGCTGCCGACGGGAATTTTCCACATAAAAATAGAATTAAACGGTTCCAACCGAGTGCGTTGTGAATTGGCTCGGATACGTTCGGTTCCGTGTGCAATCAGACCCTTCGAATGGAATCGTTCCCAGAGCAGCAATTAGTGGAAGCCATCTCTTGGAAAGTACTTCTCCCGGAATCAATGGTTCAGTAATAAAGGGTTTAACCTTCTTCGTCCTGTTTCTGTGAATTTCCACCGAAGGGTTTCACTCTGCACTGGGTTTACAGCACTCTGTGGTGAAAGAGTGGGAGTTACTTCTCCGTGTCGGTGGTAACAGGAGTGGCGTTGACTTTGTGCACCTCCAACCTGAGTCTTGTTTTGCGAAAGAGGATTTAAAAAGTGTTTCAATAACTTCCTAATTAGAATGAAACAGCTGTTGGAATAACTTGTAGGGGAGATTAAACTAAGCATCGTCGGGCTTAACTTATCTTTTCAATGTTGCGTAGGAATTACCGCTCATCATTATCGACTCGGGTACACTTTTCTGGACCTTCATCACCATCACCGCCACTACCACTACCACCATTCGATGTCAAACCATCCGTCCAATAATCAGGAATGGCAATTAGCACTCTAATTGAGAAGTGTTGTTCAGTCTGCTCACCATCTGTTGGCTCTGGAAGAAAGAAGGCATCCTAGAAATTATAAAGCTCGTTAGTGTTATAGAATTTCTCCTGGGAGACGAAAGTTTCATTTCATCAGTTTCCAAGATGTAAGAGGTTTATCCTTTCAATTATGTGCATGCCTGGAGTTGTCTTTTTTTGCATTAAACCCACACCCATGTTATAGTTTTTATTTGAATTGAGGGAAGAGAAATTACCTTTTTTTCGTCTTTCGATTGAGCTGAATCTCATAATCAAGTCTGCTTCAACATTACAATGTATCAAATACATTTATACTCGTACATGGACTTGATTTTCGCTGGTTACGAGTGAAAGCTACTTACTCGCAGCTAACAACATACAGGGTAACTTCGATATAACGTACATTTTACTTTCAAAATTGTACGTTGTATCGAATTGTACGTTATATCGAAGCATAATAAAGAACTCTGAAACATAGCTTATATTACTTTATTGCGTTACTGTTTGAGTAAGGTTGATGAATAAAATCAATAAGAAGACGAAGCCAACTTTTCTCATGATGTTTCCCTTCGTTCTGTTGATTGAAGCTTTGATTCATTTAGAATCCGGAATCACAAAACAGTTGTATTTCGGTATTTTTTTTTTTTAATTCGTTTATTTTTACAGGCTCAGTTACTTAAGTTTAAAGGAGCCGAATTCTTAAATATAATTTTAAAACTATATATATAAACAATTTTCTTAGATCTATGGTTAGTAAGGTGGAAAACCGATTACTCGCGGTGTACTCGAGTTTAGGATGGTGACATATTTTTAGGAGAAGGATGGGATATAAGGAAATCGTAACAATGTTGATGAACACTCATTTCTTAAATCTATTCGTATATCTATAGTGTATTTACATTTCAACTTATTCTACTATTTATAGCAAGGGGACGAATTACCCGCAAAGGAAGGAAAGGAGGGTATAAGGATGTAGGGACAATCACACACGAAGATCTATAGCTTTAAGGAAAACATATATATGGGACATGTAATCAAGGTCTAACCGAGCCAACACATCTCTCACCGGCACATTGGGCTGTCTTCCTCTAGCCCGAAGGGAGTTTTCTAAATTCGATCTGGCAATAAGATACACCTCACACGCCCAAACAACGTGTTCGATGTCGTGGTAACCTCGGCCACAAATGCAGAGATTGCTACCGGCCAGATTGAAACGAAAGAGTAACGCGTCTAACGAACAGTGATTGGACATGAGTCGGGAGAAGGTGCGAATAAAGTCCCGACTCAAGTCTAGACTTTTGAACCACGGTTTGAGGCTAACCTTAGGGATAATCGAGTGAAACCACCGGCCCAATTCATCTTCATTCCATTTGCGTTGCCAGTTAGCGATGGTATTTTCGCGGACTAAAGAATAAAATTCATTGAAGGCAATTTGACGCTGATAAATATCGCCTTCAATTGCACCTACCTTTGCTAATGAGTCAGCCCTCTCATTACCCGGAATGGAGCAATGTGAAGGGACCCAGATAAAGGTAATGACATAACAGCGTCTGGATAAAGCACTCAAAATTTCTCGTATTCTCTCAAGGAAGTACGGCGAGTGCTTTTCCGGCCTCACTGAACGGATAGCTTCGACAGAGCTAAGACTATCCGTTACAATGTAATAGTGTTCAACAGGTCGTGAGGCGACGCTGTCCAGCGCCCAATGAATTGCTGCCAATTCAGCAATATATACTGAGCAAGGATTCTGAAGACTGTGTGAGGTGCTAAAAAATTCGTTGAACACTCCAAATCCTGTGGACTCGTTTATAGTGGACCCATCAGTAAAGTACATATTATCACAATTGATACCCCCATAATTTTCATCGAAGATCGTTGGAGCGATCCTCGATCGTTGGTAATCTGAATATCCATGGATATCTTGCTTCATGGACAGATCAAAATGCACAGAGGAATTGATGTAGTCAGGGAAACAAACACGGTTGGGAATATACGAAGAAGGATCAACCTGCATGGAGATGAATTCATGATATGAACTCATGAATCCGGAGTGAAAATTTAGCTAGATCAGCTGCTCAAAATTTCCGATCACCAATGGGTTCATATCCTTACACCGGATGAAGAACCGAAGAGATAATAAATTGAAGCGATCTTTTAGTGGGAGTAGGCCTGCCAAAACCTCGAGACTCATGGTATGCGTTGAGGGCATACATCCCAACGCGATACGGAGACAAAGATACTGAATTCGCTCGAGTTTAATGAGGTGTGTTTTGGCAGCTGATTGAAAACAGAAACTGCCATACTCCATCACTGAGAGAATAGTTGTTCGATACAACATTATAAGATCTTCGGGATGGGCTCTCCACCAGGTGCCGGTAATTGTACGGAGAAAGTTTATTCTTTGTTGGCATTTTTTACTCAGATACCTAATATGGGCCCCCCAAGTACATTTGGAGTCGAACCAGCCCCCAAGATACTTGAATGACATAGCATGAGTGATCGGTTTACCCAAAAGTTGAAGTTTTGGTTTTGCTGGTCTATGCTTCCTAGCAAAAACCACCATCTCTGTTTTCTCCGTGGAGAATTCGATCCCTAGCCCAATGGCCCAGGTTGAAAAATTGTTCAAAGTATCTTGTAAGGGTCCTTGCAGGTCGGATTCGTTAGATCCTACGACAGACACCACTCCATCATCTGCAAGTTGTCTTAGGCTGCAATTTTGTGTAAGGCAATTGTCGATGTCGCTTACATAGAAGTTGTACAAAAGGGGGCTTAAACATGAGCCCTGGGGGAGGCCCATGTAAGAGACCCGACTTACTGCCGAATCTCCGTGAGAAAAGTTCAAATGTTTCTCACAAAGCAAGTTATATAACATATTATTCAATAGAGGCGGCAGACCCCGAGAGTGTAATTTGTCTGACAAAACCTCTATTGAAACAGAATCAAAGGCCCCCTTTATGTCCAAGAATACTGAAGCCATTTGTTTTTTTTCGGCGTAAGCCATTTGAATTTCTTGGATATCTGTTTATTACATAATGAATAGAGTACTGTTTTAGGTGTAGGTGCATGTCTGTGTGTTTTTTTTTATCTTTAGACTATGATGATGATGGTATGTTGTTTTTATTATTTTTTTTTCTTCAATTTTTAATAATTTTAGTTATTAGATTAGTTTAAAAATAATTGTGAAGTCTACAAGAGTTTGAGCATCGCGCGCGTGAACCGGCATAGTAAAATTTGAAATTGAACATTGGCAAAAGTGATTTTTTTTTCTTTGTTTTTGTTTTGTTTAATAAGATCGATCCATTCCAAGGGATTGAAAGTGGAAACTGAAAAGAAGCTAGGGATAGCTCAACCGGAATACTTGTAAATTTATCCTTTTGACAGATGATTGACGAGATCTTTCTGTGTTGTGGCAGATCTCATTGCAGATTCTGACTGAAGCGATTATACCCCAATTTGAATGAAGGGCCTGAAGTATCGGCTGGAATTAGGCTTAGGTTTGCTCAGCTGTCTGGTCTCGAAAACGATTAACAGATCGTTGTCGGGTATCCAGTAAAGCGGGATTTCCTTTGTAAATTCAAGGCTGGTACTGACATAGGTATTAGGTTCAATTCCTGATCGGTCAAGGGTCTTCCCGGGTTGGAAATTCTCTTGACATGCCTTGGGAGAGTTACTGGGCCTGAAGTGTCGGCTAGAATTAGGCTCGGGGTTGCTCAGCTGTCTGGACTCGAAAGCGATCGCATTAGTAGATCGTTCTCGGGAATCTAGTAAAGCGGGAAATCCCTTGTAAATTCATGGCTAATGCTGATATAGGCATTGGGTTCGATTCCCGATCGGTCAAGTGTCTTCCCGGATTGGAAATTCTCTTGACATGCCATGGAATATTTAGCGTTTAGATAATGCCCTTACTTGTTCTTTTGATAAACAATCTATGCCAGTGGTACAACCGGACCGTTTTTTGTTTTTGACTAGCTTACTGGTTGATTTGATATTACAAAGAAACTCCTCCATATAATTATCCACAAGATAACTCGTCCAGCTCAAACCTATGTAGGGGAAAGAGGTGGGACCATCATCATTATTTAATTAAAAAAAATTTCTGAAGAAAGCAACGCAAGACAATCATTCGTCCCCTTGCCCCTGCGGAACACATATTGTGTATCTGAGAGTAGGCCATTCGTTTCAACCCATCGATCAAGGCGAAACAAGATCATTTTCTCCAACAATTTCCGTATACAAGACAGCATTGCTATTGGGCGGTACGAATTGAAGTCGGACGCGGGTTTTCCGGGTTTTTGAATAGCTATAACTCGTACTTGTCTCCAATCATCTGGAACAATATTATTCTCCAGAAACCGATTGAATAAATTCAACAAGCGATGTTTCGCCACATCAGGGAGGTTTTTCAGCAAGTTGAACTTAATTCTATCCGATCCCGGAGCAGAATTGTTACATGAAAGCAGAGCAAGAGAGAATTCTACCATCGAAAACTCGGAATCAAGATCGCACCTATCTTGTGGTATATCTCGAACAATTTTTTGCACAGGAGCGGAATCAGGACAAACCTTCCGTGCAAAATTAAAAATCCATCGATGTGAATATTCTTCGCTTTCATTCGTTGAAGAGCGATTTCTCATGTTTCGAGCCACTTTCCATAATTTTTTCATTGACGTTTCTCGTGACAAACCTCCCACGAAATTTCGCCAATAAGCACGTTTTTTCCCTTTGATCAAGTTTTTAAATTGATTTTCAAGGTCCAAATACGTCTGAAAATTTTCAGGGGTTCCACGTTTCCGAAAAGCTTTAAATGCATTCGATTTTTCTACATAAAGCTTGGAACATATGCTATCCCACCATAGATTGGGAGGCCTTCGACGAATAGTGGAGCCTGGGATGGGTTTCGTTTGAGCGCGAACCGCGCTGTCATAGATCAAACGAGAAAGGAAGTTATACTCCTCCAATGGAGGTAAACCATCTCTGGAATTGATGGCTAGAGCAATCGCGTCCGCATATTTTTTCCAGTCAATGTGTCTTGTGAGGTCATATGCCATGTTTATAGATTCAGAAGAATTCGACCCAATGGTGATGGAAATTTTGATTGGCAAGTGATCACTACCGTTGGGGTCCTGGATTACATTCCACTTGCAATCTAACGATAGTGAATTCGAGCAAAGCGAGAGGTCAAGAGCACTTGGGTTAGCAGGAGGTTTAGGCACACGTGTTGTTTCCCCGGTGTTCAAAACGGTCATATTGAAGTTGTTACAAAGGTCATATATCAACAATGAACGATTGTCGTCGTACTGTTCCCCCCAGGCAGTTCCGTGAGAGTTGAAGTCTCCCAAGATCAATCGTGGCTCAGGAAGGAGTGAGCACATGTCATCAAGTTGTTTGCGGCTAACCGCAGCTCTCGGAGGCCAATACAAGCTGACAATACAGAGGTCTTTGCCTCTGATGTTTGCATGACAAGCAACAGCTTCGATCCCTCCAATAGGTGGAAGGTCAATTCGAAGAAATGAGTGGCACTTATTGATCCCCAATAGTACCCCTCCGTATCTGTCATCGCGGTCCAAGCGTATAATATTAAAATCGTGGAGAGAGAGATCATCTCGCGAAGAAAGCCAAGTTTCGGACAGAGCAAAAACATCACAATTGGAGTTATGAATTAAAAATTTGAATGTATCCAATTTAGGGATAAGACTACGACAATTCCACTGTAAAACAGTGATATCTCCGACCTCTCTATTTGAATTAGACATCAAGAGAGATAATCATTGCAAGGAGGGGCCATGTTTGCATCAATTGTTGCAAAATTGTCTTTAATACTGGAAGCATTGAGATAACAATGGTTCTGATGGAGTCGGAAACATTAAAACACGTGAAGATTTGATCCACAAGGTCAGTCAACTTTATAAATCCCGATTGGGAAGTTGAATTGGACGGAAAAACAGGGACATTTGGGGTTTTGGATGTCCCCTCGAGTGCTGGGTTGTTCAAAGATGAACTATTCCCACGGAAGCCAGGAAGAACCTGATTTTGCTTGTCCGCTGCACTCGATTTTTTAGGCAAGCTAACAGGGGGTATCACCGGGGGGACTTGTTCTTGAATTTTGGGAGTGGTCACATTTTTGCGCCGGGGATTCCCTTTGAAAATAAGCGGTGTGCCCCCGCTAGCTGTGTCCGCTTCCATTTCATCAACTGGCAACGTAGAGAAAACATTGTGTGTAGAGATTGGTTGTTGTTGTTGCTGGGCCAGTGGAGAAGCGCCCTTTAAAATTTCCGCAAATGTGCGTTTCGAGCGTTCCTTTAAAGAGCGCTTCTGTTTCTCCCAGCAACTCTTGTATGTTTCACAAGCTGAGAGTACATGTGGAGCTCCTCCGCAATATGGACACTTATGCTCAGTCGCACTGCAGGATTCTCCCACATGTTGCTCTCCGCAAGTGGCACAGCGCTCCTTGTTGGCACAATAAGCTGAAGTGTGGCCAACTGACTTGCATTTTTGGCAAGTCATGGGCTTTGGCACGAAGAGTCGCATAGGCAGCCTCAATTTATCCACCATGACGTAGTCAGGGAGGGCGGAACCAGCAAAAGTTACTCGAAACGAGTCGGACGGCGTGAATTTAGTTTCTCCCCCTTCTTGGGAGACTTTCCCTAGTTGGCGGCAGTCCAAGATTTTAACACTCACCAAAGGGAGTTTTTTAAATTTTCCAAATCCTTCTTTTATCATTTTACACGTCAGACCCGTTTCAGTTACCACCCCCGAGATTTCTACGTCATGGGACGGCACGTAGACACGATACTCTAGGGTGAACCTCTGGTCGATCACAATACCGTTTGCATGTTTCCGGTCACTCACGATAACACGCAGTTTGTTCGGTCTAACTTTTAAAACTTCTATCACGGAGGAGTAGTATCTTGTCAGATCTTTCATGATCTGAATAACATTCAGTGCTTTTCCGTTTGGTTTGGGCCGGAAGAAAACAACCCAGGGACCAGTTCCAGGTGCATCTTCTGGATAAACCTTGACACGGGGAGAGGATACAACAGAAGAGGAAGACGAGGACGAGGTTGGAACTGGCTCGGTAATATCAGAAGAAGGAAATGAAATCGATGGTGGGAGAGGAGGAGTGGGAGTTTTGGGGAGTTCAGGGAGGAGGGAGGAGGCAATTTTTTTCGAGGGGGGCTTGGTAGGATGAGCAGATTCGTCCCCAGACGAACTACATTCTGTAGGAGGGACTCGTTTATGTTTTTCCCATTTACTTTTTTTGAATTGGTTTCAGAGTCGGAGGTCTCCATTTCTGGAGATCCCTCATCATTCTCCATTATAATCAATGTTCTATCTAATTTTATAATTTTATATTTATATTTATTTTATATGTACCTCGTTGCACCAAATCGAACGGCAGACCACGTTGATACAGACGAGATGGTGTATCGGCCAATAATGCGATGAATCGGTATACCTCGGTGATAATACGGCAATGCAAGAAAAACAATGCCGATAATCCGACCTTTGCAGCCTTTGTTCTCCGCTGATTGTGGCACTGGTATTCCGCTTCTCCACAGCACGGATCACACGCGACATTCACAAACCCGCTTGGGTGAAAACAAAAGCACTCCACCAGTCACGAAGCCAATAACGGTATTGTTGTAACGGTACAATAGACGCAAACAACTCTACGTCTGGATGCCTCGGCAGTTGGTTAACGAATGTATTTCGGTGTTGGTTAACGTTAAAATACAAGCTTTAGTATCAAAATACAGATAATTTATTGTTCTTTCAGAAAAAGATCTTCAAAAAATTATTTTTTTTTTTTGGACTTTGATAATGTGTACGTTATATCGAGGTAAAATGTACGTTAAAACGAGTGACGTTATATCGAAGTTTCCCTGTACTTGCATACAATTCGGGTTGAGCCCCCATGTTAGAGATGGCATACATACTGTATGTATGGCAATCATCAGTTATCGCACTCATTCAACTAACTATACTCAAACAGCTATAATTACGCAATACACGCTAGAAGAACAGAGCTGCTCAAAGATCAGTATTACTATGATTCACGAATAAACTTCGGGCATTGGCTAGGAAATATATCATTCTATCAAACGCAACATTCCCTACGGAAACTGCAAAACTTTAGCAATATCGCACGCATCAAATATTCATGACGCTCCAACACATACCAGAAAGAATATATCCGAACTGTGTGAAGCCAGAGCCACTCTCAGTATCGTCTTTCAGTTTCGTCTTTATGTAACATGCATACTCTCACTTCTCAGCTGAAAGAACATCCTTCATACGTGAAGTGTAATGGACTCTGCGAAAGTTACTCCTGTTCCCTCAGAGACCATTTTCTTGACCAAGGAAGATCTAAATGTTTTGGAAAATTTAAATTTTCCATGCAAAGGTTGATGAATATTTCCAAACAAATCCATCACTTCTTGTACCCGACATCGAAACGAACCACGAAACACCAACAAGGCAGGTTTTAGTTTACAACGAAATTCGTCTGTACTGGAAGCATAAATATAAATAATAAATCCCTCCGGTACAGCAGTGGGAATTTTTCTGCCAAAACGTTCAAATTTATCAACCTGCCTCCCCCTATTCGCTTCGGACAAAAATACGTTCGAAGCAAACATCTGTCCAGCCGAAACGAAAATACTGCAGTATTCAAGCTCTATGATTGCACCTGGGAAGCTTCTTCCACGGAATGCCACAGAAACAAAGTTAGAGAATCATGGTTACACAGGGGACCGGTGCGCGCTACTCCAGAAAATTCCTCCCCGCCACAAACAGACGAACCACTGCGACCGAGTCTGAGGTTCACATTTTCCCTCTCCAATTCACTGCGCGAATTCGCCGAGTGAAATTTACCGCAGTTTGAAACTAGCAGGAAACATAAATGATAAAGTTGTGTCTACTCCGGTTGGCGACAACGGAAGAAAAAAAAGATCCCCGATACCAAGGAATCAAGAGAGCACAAGAATTCCCAAATTACATTTTTTGCCTCCTGCGTCACGTCCCACTGGTAGCTTTTTTATGAACATTTCTGTTTCCACATTTTGTCGAAACTATTTTTTTATTTCACTTCACTCGTTCGAGATTTATGCTGTTCTTGAACTCCACCCGAAAGTATAAGTTTTTAATTAATATTCTATTAAAAGTTAAGGGGGAATTCGATGGGACTTAGTTCGCTGGGTTATGTCTTTTTAAATGAGAAACTGAATTTCTAGGGAAAATTTGACGTCTTGCGGAAGTTGTTTCGATAAGGTGAGCTTGGAGCGATCATCCATTATTCATTTATGGAATGAGGAAACTGATTTAATGAAAACGGACTTTTCACAATAGACAGCTAATGTTTCAGTAAAATTTGATAGACGTACATATATAGCTTTGATGAGAATATAAAATGTCCTTAATTATTATTTAGAATTCGGGTCGATGCAGTTGTTGATGATGATAATTCCGCATACTTTTATATAGGGTTTTCCATTTCGGGCTTCCGAAAGTATACAGCCCTACGCTGACAACCGTTTGACATAGCTGTCAACCAAAGCGTCATATCGTTAGTTGAATGTCTGCCATTTTACAATATGGATCGTTTTAGCATCGCACAACGTGTTAATTTTGTGAAATTATACTATAAAAATGATGAAAAACAGGCATATGTTTTTCGAGCATTGCGGACGGATTTTGGTCGTCATGGACGGTCTACAGAGCACACAATCGCTAATGTAGTGCGTAAATTCGAACAAACTGGATCCGTAGCGGATATTGTGAAACCTGTGCATCATCGTAATGTTCGTTCGGCCGAAAATATTGCTGCTGTTGCTGCCAGTGTGGAGGATGATCCGAATGTTTCGATTCCACGGCGTGCTCAGCAATTGGGCTTTTTTTCCAAAATATATATTTTTATCAAGGCTCATATGGCGTTAGCCTGACGGGGCCGGAGTTCAATATTTTGACAGTTTTTCTTATTATCTATGTTAGTAATATGTAACCGATTACTCGCGGTCGCTCGAGGTTAGTATTGCAAGTGTTCTCGTAATTGGGATGTTGCTGTCTCCAATGCTCTGTACGTGTGCCCGACACGGGATACTTCCTATTGGGATGCAGCTGACCATTAATCAGCAACGCCCCCCTAGTATGTACCCCATATCTAGCGTGGTGCGTCTTCTCGACTCGAGGAAGCCAGGATAGAATGGTCACTGGCCGGCGCAATCATCAGCTCGTGTAGAGTTGTCATGAGCGGTAAAACCTTTGGCTCTTGTTGAATCATCAGTGGACTGCACAACCTTTGGCCCGTGTATCTGTAAAGAGTGTGTGTATGTATTGCCGCGACTAAGTAAAAGTTTATAGATCGGATAGGAGGGATATGAAACAGGGACACAACGAAGGAAACATCATTATGTTACGATCGAGGGTTTACTTAGCTTGTTCGGATCACTACACGAAACGTGTCTTGCTGGTTAGGATAGTAACTTCACACTAAGCTTTATTTCATATTCGTTTCTCTACAAACCTTGAGTGAGCTGAGAGGTATCTCACATGCTCCTCTCATCTCCCCTTTTTAGTATTATTTTATAATTCAATTCAGTTGTTTAATTGCTATTCGTGTTTTACTTAACTATGCTTTTTTTTCTTAGATAAATATTTCAAATTAAGAGTTCTATACTTTGTATTCCTAACCCTATTTGAACGACGTAAGCTTTGCTGTTGCGTTTGTTTGAATTTTTTTCCTATTCTCAAAGTTTTCTTACTTTTACTTGGATCTGAAGTCAATGCAAAGTTGTCAGTTTTTGCCGAGGAATTATCTGAAGAATTTTTTAAAATAAATGGTTTTTGAGAAATCCGCTTCAGTTGGTTTTTGTGTGCGGTTCGTGTATCATTATTTAGGTTGATTAGATACGTATGATGAGATATTTTTTTCAATACTATGGCTTCGCTACTGAAGGCTCGTCCATTTGCCTTGTAAGTATAAATTACTTTTTCGCTGATTTGAAAGTCTTTTATATTGACTTCAGAATTACTAGCTTCACTGAACAATTTTTTACTTGGTTTCATGTTAGATAGTTCTGTTCGAGGAGAAAAAGAGAATATGCGTTCATTGGGGATTATTTTGTCTTCTGTGGTAGGTGTTTGTCGATGATGATGCAAGAATTTGTTTACTTCATTGTATATCTGTAATTGTGAAAAAGAATCGCTCTCGATTAGTTTATTCAACACAGCCTTTGTGGTTTGCACCGCTCTTTCTGCCAGCCCATTGCTTGCAGGGTGGTAGGGTGGAGAAAGAACGTGTTCAATGTTTCGTGATTCACAATACTTCCTGAAATGGAAACTATTGAATGGAGGCCCGTTGTCGCTTACCAACACCGCGGCAAACCCAAATACAGCGAAAATATTATCGAGTTCTCGTGCAACATTTTCTGCGTTAGTTTTACTCATTTTGTGTACTTCGATCCACCTAGAGTAGGTATCGACTAGTATAAGAAATGAACGATTGAACTTATGAAAGAAATCTATATGCATCCTTTCGAATGGCTTCATTGCTGCTGGTCAGTTTCCATAAACCCTAGGACGTCTGTCAATTCCTAACATTTGACATTTTTTACACGAATTAACGTAATTTTCAATGTCGTTATTGAAACCGTCCCAATAAAAAAATCTCCTGGCGATTTGTTTCATTTTTTTTTGGTTCGAATGTAATAATTGAAGTGAAGGCAATTTCAAGGTGTGTGGTATAACTATCCTGTCTCCAAAATGTAAGCATCCTGACTCAGCATTAAGTTCGTATCTTTTCGAATAATAATTTTTGACATTTTTATCCTTAACGTGACTAGGCCAGCCGTTTTGTACATAGTTCAACATCGCTGATATTAAAGGATCGTTCGCTGATTCCGAACTTATAATTTTCCCGTTTAAATTAACGGTTCATCATCATCAACTAAATAGTTCAGTCCGTGAAAGCAACTTTCTTGATTTTCCAGTAAATCCGCCTCGCTTAAACCTTGGGTCAAAGGCAATCTTGATAAACAATCCGCTACGCAGTTTTCTTTACCAGCCGTATGCGTGATATTGAAATCAAAAATAGATAGTCTCAAAAAATACCTTTGTGATCTAGTAGCAATTACGGCGGGTCCACCCTTTTTCTTGTTAAAGATTCCCAATAAAGGTTTGTGATCGGTAACAATCGTAACTTTTTGACCCATAACATACTTATAGAATTTTTCCATTGCGAAGACTACAGCTAATGCTTCCCGATGTAGTATTGGATATTTTTGTTCGGTTTTAGTAAGACGACGAGAAACGAAAAATACTGGCATTTCTTTGTTATTTACTGTATGGCTAAGAACAGCTGAAATGCCATCGTCACTTGCATCGCAGGTCACTGTGATGGACTTAGAGGGGTCAAAATGTGTGAGAATCTTTGCGCTGCAAATCGCTTTTTTACTGCTCTCGAAAGCTTTGTTGCAGTTTGAATCCCAAGTCCATTTGCTGTCTTTTGTCAGCAAATTGTAAAGTGGTGATAAAACTAAACAAAGCTTCGGAACGAATTTTGTGTAAAATGATATCATACCGAGAAATGCTTTGAGCTGTGTTCTGGATTTTGGCACTGGCACGGCCGTTATCGCTTTCACTTTTTCCGGATTTGGCGATACTCCTGCCTCCGAGAGAATGTGACCCAAATACTTCACACGGGAAACAAACCACTCACACTTCTCGGCATTAATTTTTACGTTATGATTTGCGAGTTTTCTCAACACTATTCTGATCGTATTTAGGAGTTCATCATCTGACTCTGCCCAAATGAGGATGTCATCGATGTATGCCTGAACATTCGGTATGCCTTCTAATATCCTGTCCATGACCGACTGGAATATGGTGGCCGCTGGTTTGACACCAAACGGTAATCTTTTGTTAGCAAACAAACCTATGTGTGTATTTATCACTAAAAGCTTTTTAGTATTTTCGGATACTATCAACTGTTGGTTCGCTCCCTTAAGATCAATAAGAGCAAACTTTTTTGCTCTGCTCTTGTGGGTTATAAGCTCTTCAATTATTGGGAGAGAGTAATGATGTGTTATAATGTGTGGGTTGACTGTTTTAGAGCCATCCATGCAAATTCTAATATCTTTTTTGTTTGGTTTCACTACCACTACAATTGGTGATGCCCATTCAGCATATTCTACTTTTTCAAGAATGCCCTTGCCCACAAGGTCTTCTAATTGTTTTGATACCATTTCTCGGTATTTAAAGGCAACTGTGTATGGTTTATGAACAAAAGGCTTAGCCTGGTCATCTATTCTGATATCTACGGTTACATTTTTAATTGGTTCCGTTAAATCGTCATCAAAAGCTGCGGGGAATTCTCGTTGTAGCCTTTTGGTAGTATTTTGAACCCAAAGCTTTTTCTCGGTTTCTCGGAGAGAGTTGAGATTAAATGTATTTCTCCAGTGTGGCCATATGACATTAAGCCAATCGCGGCCTAATAAAGGTACAAAGTCTTTAGGAGACTGGATTACTAATAGGAAGAGAGCGGCGATTCTCCCTTTCAGTTGCACTTCTACTTTTATTTTACCCAACACTTTAACAGTGTCTCCTGATATAACAAAAAAGTTTCTTTTATCAGGTAATAAAGCACACAGTAAGCCGTACATTAGCACTGACCAGCACGGATTCACGACGGGTCGCTCCACCACCACAAATTTACTGTGTCTCACCTCCTACATTACCAATTCTATGTTACAATACGCTCAAACGGACGCCATTTATACAGATTTGACTGCGGCCTTTGATAAATTGAACCACCGTATAGCTGTTGCCAAACTCGACAGGCTTGGGATTAACGGCAACCTTCTGCAATGGTTCCAATCATACCTCACTGGCCGCCGACTAGCCGTCGTTATTGGCGACTGTCAATCCTCTCTATTTGCTGCTACTTCTGGCATACCACAAGGTAGTCATCTGGGTCCGCTGATTTTTTTGATCTATTTTAACGACGTAAATTTGGTGATTGAAGGACCACGACTGTCATACGCAGATGATCTGAAAATTTACCTTCGGGTCTGCTCAATTGAAGATTGTCACTTCCTTCAGAGACAGTTGGATGCTTTCGCCGATTGGTGTATGCTCAACCGCATGGATGTAAACCCCGCTAAATGCTCCGTCATCTCGTTCTCGCGCACGAGAAAGAACATATTGTATACGTATGTCTTGCGTGACTCAGAAATCGAGCGCGTTAGTGAAGTCAAAGACCTAGCCGCACATCTCGTTCATTGTCAATAAAGCGACCAGAACTCTAGGATTCATCTTCAGAATTGCCAAAAATTTCACTGACATCTACTGCCTCAAATCTCTCTACTGCTCTCTATCTCGCTCTGTTTTAGAGTATGGTTCTGCAGTTTGGACTCCTCACTACAACAATGGCGTCGAAAGAGTTGAGTCTGTTCAACGAAGGTTCGTGAGATATGCACTCCGCAGATTGCCGTGGACGGACCCCTTCCGATTACCGAGTTACGAGAGTCGTTGTCAGTTGATTAACCTGGAACTTTTATCGGTCCGTAGAGATACAGCCAGAGCTCTGTTCATAGCTGATGTTTTGCAAGGACGCATCGACTGTCCCGTTCTCTTGGAGAACATCAATATCAACGTCCGACCTCGAGCTCTCCGGAATAATGCGATGCTAAGATTGCCCGTACAACGTACGAACTACAGCATGTTTGGTGGATTTAGTGGTTTGCAAAGATTATTCAACAGAGTGACCATGTTGTACGACTTCCATTTATCCCGAACGCTTCTTCGCCGGAGGTTTAGCTCTTTTTTTTCTGAACTAGTTTAATTTACCATAGGTTTTTAGTTTCGATGTTAGTTTTATTATGTGACGAACTTATGTAGTGTAACATTCATGTTTAGATATAAGTAACATCATTGGGGCCTTCACAGCCTGTTGATGAATAGACAATAAACTAATAAACGAATAAACATACTAAATTTGCCTTTATATGTAGTTGATGAGCCGATTGTTGCGCAAGCTCCCGTATCGCACTCCATCAATAGTTTTTCTATTGTTAACCAATAATTCCACAAAGACTGGTGTTACACTATTCGACTCATCCAACATGACGTTGTTTACCCAGTCCGATGATTCCTGTTCGATGTCTTGTTCTTCCGCCGATTCTCCCACGGAAGAACCGGTATCCTCTTCCATGCTCATCTTGAGATCTTCCATGGCTGCTGAAAGTTGATTGATCCTCTCTTCGTATGCTATTTTTCGCTGAAAATTTCCCTTAGGAGGTTGTATTCCGTGTCGCGGTCTTTTCGCCTTAGGCAGCGTACAATGGTACGACAAGTGTCCTTTGTTGTAGCAATTGTAGCACACAATATCACTGTTGATCTTGCTGTTACTGCGATGACTTGAGATGTCTCTGTGCACATAATCACCACATGATTTTCCAAACAGTTTTCCGGGTTTGAGCGGCCCTCTGCTACTAGCCACTCTACCGGTATTTCCGACATAGTTTATCTTATTGGCTTCATGCTTCGCCATTTTTCGAGCTTCGGATGCGGCTATTTCGATAGTTTTGGCCTTCTCCAATAATTGACTGAGATTGGATTTGTAATCAGCATCGCGTATCATCGACTCTCGTGTCTTATCGTTTCTTATACCAGCCACAAAAACTGACTGTACCAAAGTTGCTTCTGTTTCTACACTCACGTTACAGTGCTCAACGATGTTCTGTAGATCGATCGCGAAATCGTCCAATGATTCACCTTCTTCTTGACGACGGATTATCAAACGATACCGTTCGGCGAAAACGTTTTTATTTTCGTCGTGCAACGTTTTGAACTTTTCCACTATTTGACTATAAGTTTTGTTAACGATCTTATCCGGTTTAAAACTACCGATGATCCGGTTTGCGGTTTCTTGACCCACGCTTGTTATAAATTCCAATGCTTTTTCGTCATCGGGGGTCTTATTTAGCGCGAAATAAATCTCTACAGTTTGGAGATACGAGTTGACATTGAGTCCAGGTACAAATAAAGGGAACTTTCCTTTGGTTCTTCTATCCATTGTGATAACCTTATTGTCTTCTTCTACAATAGGTGTAGTCATATTACAGCATTTTACACCTTTTTGACTCGAGACCGCTTAAATCAATAACGAATCGTGCAAACGAATAGTAATGATAAAATCTCACTTAATGTCGTACTACACGCAATTCCGCGCTGATCCCATCCTCGTCGCCAGAATTGCTACGATCGAGGGTTTACTTAGCTAGTTCCGATCACTACACGAAACGTGTCTTGCTGGTTAGGATAGTAACTTCACACTAAGCTTTATTTCATATTCGTTTCTCTACAAACCTTGAGTGAGCTGAGAGGTATCTCACATGCTCCTCTCACATTAAACGTTGATATCGGCGTTTCTGAGGAACAGGTATAGATGAAGCAGAAGATCAGGATCACGGCTACCTAATATATCCCGGACGGGGATATCCGATTGTCTGCCTTGTGCTCTCAGTGCTCTAGAGAGCTGAGAGCGAGCAGCATGGAACCGGATACACGACCAGACAACATGCTCGATGTCGTGGTAGCCATCGCCACAATCACAAAGATTGTTTGCTGCGAGCCCAATGCGATGGAGATGCGCGTTTAGGTTGTAGTGATTGGACATAAGCCGAGATATCACGCGAATGAAATCACGACCTACATTCAATCTCTTGAACCATGCACTCGTCGAGACCTTAGGGATAATCGTGTGTAACCAACGACCGAACTCATCATCACTCCACATGCGCTGCCAACTAACGAGTGTGTCCTGACGAGGAATGTTAAAAAATTCATTATAGGCAATTTGCCTTTCAAAAAGTGTGCCTTCTGAAGCGCCCACCTTAGCTAGCGAGTCCGCTTTCTCATTCCCCGGAATCGAGCAATGAGAGGGAACCCATGCTAAGGTAATCTTGAATAATTTTTCGACCAAAACACTCAATAGATGTCTTATTCTTGTTAGGAAATAAGATGAGCGTTTATCAACTTTCATTGAGCGGATTGCCTCTATTGAGCTGAGACTGTCTGAAAAAATAAAATAATGGTCGATGGGCAATGTTTCAATGATCCCTAGTGCGTAGTATATCGCACCCAGTTCAGCGACATACACGGAACAAGATTCTTTGAGTTTGAAAGAGCCACTGGAATTTTCATTGAAGATGCCGAAGCCAGTGGACCCGTTTATGTATGAACCGTCAGTAAAGAACATTTTATCAGATCCAACTTTCCCATATTTTTCCGAAAATATCGACGGAATAACATTGGAGCGTAGGTGATCTGGTATTCCATGGATTTTTTGTCGCATGGACAGATCAAAATTGACAGAGGAATTGCAAAAGTATGGGAAGCAAACTTGGTTGGAGATGCCCGGTGAAGGGTGCACTTTATGGGTAAGGTACTCATGGTATAAAGACATAAAACTTGACTGAGGAGTCAGTTGTAGTAGATTTTCGAAGTTATCAATCACCAATGGATTCATGATCTTGCAACGGATGAGAAATCTGTAGGATAATTCTGTGAACCGAAGAGTAAGCGGGGGTACTCCTGCCAAAACTTCGAGACTCATCGTATGTGTCGAATGCAAACACCCCATGGCTATACGCAAGCAACGATATTGTATCCTCTCCAGCTTGAGAATATGAATCCTGGCAGCTGATCGGAAGCAAAAACTGCCATATTCTAATACTGACAATATCGTTGTTTTGTACAACTGAATGAGGTCTCCTGGATGGGCACCCCACCATGTTCCGGTTATTGTTTGGAGAAAATTGATTCTTTGCTGGCATTTCTGTTTCAAATACGCAATGTGTCTCCCCCAGGTACATTTTGTTACCGTTTAGAAATTAGTTCTTCAATTAATTAAGTTAGATATAGAATTAAATAAATTAGAGTATAGGAAATTTCAAATGAACTAGGATTTAAGTTAGCTATAAATATAATTACACACACATATACTCACACCGAACACATAAACCTGTTGTCGGGCGAAAACGCCATAAAAGCCGTGGATTGCGCAATAGATATTTGATAAGCGACATCCGAAAAAGAGAACGATGGGAAAAGGAAAGCACTACTGGGTCTACAATAAAAGCTCTTTATCCAAGGCACAACAAAAGCTATTAAAGTGATCCCGATTATAGAAATTCAAATAAAACATTTGAAAACTGCAGTTCGACCTGAAAGGACGGAAGGATCAGGTATGGTTTTGGATAAAGAGCAAGACCCAGTAGTAACTCTGGACTTTCAATTTTTTCCCATCAGGACCCAATATTTTTGCCCGGAATTCAGATTCCCCGGAGCGAAACGATTTGAGGAAGATTGCTGCCGTCCACGAAGCTCTGCAGCAACGAGCAACTTGAGTTACCAACCCTATAGTAACTCTTCGAGCTACGGCAAAGCTCGCGGCGCCCAGGTTTCGCTCGACAACATCCGGCCGGCCACATCACACTGACATATACACAAATGTAAGTTGAATAAACAAAAAAAAAGGAATCTATCTGTGTTTTTACTTGTGAACTGAATCCTTGATTTGTGCCCAAAAAGAGAGTGAGCCGATCTTGAGCCTCCGAGTGTCAAGCTCGAGCTAGCCGAGTTAAAAGAGGCAGTTGAAAGCCCACCCTCAATGGTACCCGTGGCTTAGATCAGGGATCGAGGGCTTTTCTAGGATTAGCCCTTCTGGCTAGTCTGACATAAATAAGAGAGAGTAACAATTTAGAATCAAAATATACACCCAGGTATTTGAAAAACATAGAGTGTTGGATCGTTTTGCCGGATAGGTGAAGCTGGAATTGGGCGGGTTCGTGTTTCCTAGAAAAAAAACCACCATTTCAGTTTTCTCCGTAGAGGATTCAATACCCAGCTTGAGGGCCCACGTGAACAGATTGTTCAGGGTATCTTGCAACGACTTTTGCAGAACGACGGGATTAGTACCCGTGATGGAAATAACTCCATCGTCTGCAAGTTGTCTCAGCGTGCAGTCTCTAGTTAGACAATCATCCATATCATTGACGTAAAAACTGTACAAGAGGGGGCTTAGACAGGAGCCTTGCGGTAGGCCCATAAAACTGTAACGAGAAGATTTCGAGCTGCCATGAGAGAAAATCATGTGCTTTTCTGACAGTAAATTGTACAGGAAATTATTGAGAATTGGTGAAAGTCTACGATTATGAAGCTTCTCTGAGAGAATTTCCATGGAAACTGAATCAAATGCCCCTTTGATATCGAGAAAAACGGAAGCCATTTGTTCTTTGCGAGCAAATGCGATTTGGATTTCAGAAGATAGCAGCGCGAGACAATCATTTGTCCCTTTACCTCGGCGGAAGCCAAACTGCGTATTTGACAGCAAATTGTTCGTTTCGACCCACTTGTCCAAACGAAGTAGAATCATTTACTCTAACAATTTGCGAATACAGGATAACATTGCAATCGGCCTATACGAGTTGTGATCGCAAGCCGGCTTGTTGGGTTTTCGTATGGCTATCACTCTCACTTGTCTCCAGTCATGCGGGACAATATTCAGCTCCAGAAACTTGTTGAACAAGTTCAGCAAACGCTGTTTCGCCTAGTCTGGAAGATTCTTCAACAAGTTGAATTTGATCTTGTCCGACCCCGGAGCTGAATTGTTACTTGAGAGGAGGGCAATTGAGAATTCTACAATCGAAAAATTCTCATAATCGCATTGGAGCGGAATATCGCGTACGACGCATTGTGCAGGAACAGAATCGGGACAAACCTTCCTTGCAAATTTGAAAATCCAACGGTCAGAGTATTCCTCACTTTCATTGGTATGGTTCCAGACACGCATTCTCCTAGCCGTATTCCAAAGAGTACTCATAGCGGTCTCCCTTGACAAACCATTGACGAATTTCCGCCAATATCCACGCTTTTTTGCTTTAATCAGACCTTTAAGTTTGGCTTCTAGAGCTTGGTACTTTCGAAACCATTCCACTAATCCAGTTTTCCTGAATTTTTTGAAAGCGGATGATTTTTCAAGGTAGACCTTTGAACACTCCCTATCCCACCAAAGTGATGGAGGACGACGTCGGAAAGTGGTAGCCGGTACACGTTTCTTTTGAGCTTGAAGTGCGCTATCGTAAATCAAACTTGATATAAAATTATACTCTTCAAGGGGAGGAAGTTCATGCATCGAAATGATTGCTTCAGATATTAATTCTGCAAATTTTCTCCAGTTAAAAGAATACTTCGTGAGGTCATACGAAATATTGACTGACTCACGAGAGCTTGATTCATTAGCGATCGATAAAATTATTGGTACGTGATCACTACCGTGGGGATCTTGGATTACCTTCCACATGCAATCCAGGGATGACGAAGAAGAGCATAGAGATATGTCTAGCATGCTTGCCCGTGCAGGAGGATTGGCTATTCTGGTTGCTTCCCCAGTATTTAAAACTGTCATGTTGAAGTTGTCGCACAGATCATAAATCAACGTGGCACGGTTGTCATCGTAGAGTGACCCCCATGCTGTTCCATGGGAGTTGAAGTCACCTAAGATTAACCGCGGCTCCGGCAATGCCTCGATAATATCAAAGAACTGATGGCGGCCTACCGTAGTCCTGGGAGGAATATATATCGAAGCAATGCAGAGATCTTTGCCATTGATTTGTATCTGGCAAGCGACAACTTCAATGCCTGTAATCGATGGGATAGTGACTCTATAGAAGGAGTGACGTTTTTTGATCCCCAATAGTACGCCACCAAACGAGTCGTTACGATCTAGGCGAATACTGTTGAAATCGTGAAAATTCAGCTCGTCGGCTGAACAAAGCCATGTTTCACAGAGAGAAAATACATCACAGTTAGAACTGTGAACTAAAAATTTAAATTGGTCTAGTTTAGGGATGATGCTTCTGCAATTCCACTGTATGACAGTGGTCAAATCCTTGACCTCTTGCGCTGAATAATCGAGCTAAGCATCGAGGGAAATGAACGCTGCTAAAAAGCCACATTTTTCTTTCAAAAATGTTCTCACAACCGGAAGCAAACATAATACTATGCTTTTAAGAGGATCATTTAGTTTTAAAGCATTTAAAATGTTATCCACAAGGTCTGAAAGCGCAAGCAGGCCAGGTAGTGGCTGTTGCTTCGACCGCGAAAATAGAACAGACGTGTTCGTTGTTGTTCCGGGAAGTGCTGAGGACCCCTGGTTGGTAGCATGACCACGTAAAGCGGGAGGTACTTGCTTCGGCCTATTCTCAGCACGTTCAGTTCGAGGCTTCATTCCAACTTGGGAAGTTTCTTGGCTTGTCAAACACATCATTGTGGCGAATTTTGCATTTGGACTTGCACCTACATCCATATTAAGTCCAACTGGTACAAAAATTAGAGCGTGGTGACCATGGAATGCGTCGGGCATACGTCGATTGGGTGAACGAACAACAGCAGCAAAATGCTGAATTTTCGCATCAAATTTTCTTCAACGATGAGGCACATTTCGAGCTCGGTGGCTATGTGAACACCCAAAATTTTCGTATATGGGGCTCAGAAAATCCACACGTGATTGTTGAGAGGCCATTGCATCCGCCAAAAGTCACTGTTTGGTGCGCATTATCGTCTGGTGGAGTCATCGGGCCGTATTTCTTTGAAAATGAGGACGGCGAGACGGTAACTGTGAATGGTGAGCGCTATGGCCGCATGTTAACCGATTTTTTTTGCCACAAATTGAAGATATGAATACGGATGACATGTGGTTTCAGCAGGACGGCGCCACGTGCCACACAACACGACCGAACATTGCCATATTGCGAACGAAATTTGAGGGACGCCTAATTTCGCGTTTTGGTGATGCCAATTGGCCGTCCAGATCATGCGATTTGAACCCGCTAGACTTTTTTTCGTGGGGTTATACGAAAGACCGTGTCTATGCCAACTCTCTGCAAACTCTTGAACATTTGAAAGACAACATTCGTGAAGTTATGACCGAGATACCGCCCCATATGTGCCGAAAAGTCATCGAAAATTACCTGTTCCGGATCAAGGTGTGCGAGGAAGCCCTAGGTGGACATTTGAATGATGTTGTATTTTACACATAATGGCATAAACCAAACTTTAATTTGAAATAAAAGTTTTTAAAGTTGGAAAACCCTGTATAAGTTTGAGTTGGCGGACTATTTACAATAGATTCGTTGAATTTATATTTTGTAGGGTAGGTAACAGTATTAAGCATTCTTTGTTTTTATTTCTTATTTGATTCTAAACATGTAATGTTTTTTTTGTGGCATATATTAGGTTGGGGAAAAAGTTATCCATTATTTTCTCGTTGGCTGGCTTTAGTGATCAATATCTCGCGTAATATCGACCATACAATTTCAAGCTCAAGCTCGTTGTAAGGGTGGCATTTCACAATAATAAAAAATGTTTTGTTGTTTTTTGTTTTTTCTATTTAGTTGTGAGTTACAGGGAGTTAACAATGCTCAATGGTCCAGGAGATGCATTTAAGTGGAAATTAGCATTTAGATCTCGACGGTTATTCTCTAGACAAAAACTGTCTTCGGCAAATTTGTTACACGGAGGCGACCGGCGTAGTGGTAACATATATACCTCTCACGTAGAAATCACGAGTTCAAATCTCACTCCCGACATTCTTCCAGAAATGGAAGTAAAAGTGACGAACCAGCCGAAATGTGTTGATAGTCACTATAATAGAGAAAAAAAAAATTGTTACATATGATAGAGCGCTCATTTGTATGTTAGCAAAAATAGGGTGACCAAAATTGTCGGTGGAATAAAAAAATTAACTTTCTCATCTTTATAGATAGAGGTAAACATAGTTCCACAATGTTGTAGTCCCGGTTATTTGAGACATCTTTGTAGAACAAATTTTTTTTTCGATCTCTTGAAATAACCAATATAGCGCCCTTTTTCTAAGTTGCGTTAGGGTCACCATGAAAAAAATGGTTTTTATACTCTAACTTTTATATTTCAAATTCTACATACAAACTGTATTCGAAAGACTTTTAGAACTTACTAATACAAACATTGCGATGCAGAACTTGTCAAAGTTATTGATATTTCTTCCCAAAACATACTCTCTTTTCAATTGCTTGTCATTCTTTCTGGGGTGAACATAAAAAAACATAAAAAATGAGTTTTTGTGTGAAACACCATCAATAACTTTGAGCAGGTTTAAGATATTGTCAAATTCTGCATCGCAAAATATTGGTATTGATAAGCTCTAAAAGTCGTACGAAGACAGTTTTGATGTAGAATTTGAAATATAAAAGTTAGAGTAAAAAAACCATTTTGTTCATGGCACCCTAATGCAATTTAGTTAGAAAACAGCTTTGTGGCAGATATTTAAACTGTCCGACAAAGTTGTTACATATGATTTTTATTTTATCAAAAATAGGGTGACCAAAACTGTCGATGAAATAAAAAATACAACTTTCTTATCTTTATAGATAGAGAAAAACATAGTTCGACAATATTGTAGCCCTCATTGTTTTAATTAACTTTGTAGAACAAAGCTTTTTTCTATCTTTTAGTATAATCAATTTAGCACTTTTTTTCTAAGTTGCATTAGGGTGACCATGACAAAGCGGGTTTTTTACTCTAACTTTTATATTTCAAATTCTTCATCAAAAGTGTCTTGATTCGACTTTTAGAGCTTATCAAGACCAACATTTTGCGATGTAGAACTTGTTAATATCTTAATTCTACTCAAAGTTATTGATGGTTTTTTATCCAAAAACTCATGATTTCAATTTTAATTTACTCAAACACGAAGAATAACATAGTTTTCTAAATCACACATCATGTAGAGTGAACTATGTTCTCTTAAACGCCGCCAAGAAACTTTGTTTATGTTTGCCCTAGAATAAATGACAAGCAATTGAAGAGAGAGTGTTTTTTGGCAAGATAGTTGAAGAAGTTGAAGAAGTTGAGATATTTACATGTACTGCATCGCAAAATATTTGTATTAGTAAGCTCTAAAAGTCTTTCGAAGACAGTTTGTATGTAGGATTTGAAATATAAAAGTTAGAGTATAAAAACCGTTTTTTTCATGGTGACCCTAACGCAACATAGAAAAAAGGCGCTATATTGGTTATTTCAAGAGATAGAAAAAAAGCTTTGTTCTACAAAGATGTCTCAAATAACTGGGACTACAACATTGTGGAACTATGTTTACCCCTATCTATAAAGATAAGAAAGTTTTTTTTTATTTCACCGACAATTTTGGTCACCCTATTTCTGATAACATAAAAATGAGCGCTCTATCATATGTAGCAACTTTGTCGAAGACAGTTTGTGTCTAGAGAATAACCGTCGAGCTTTAAATGATAATTTCCACTTAAATGCATCTCCTGAACCATTGTGCAATGGAAGTCAACAAAGAGACAATTCGGTACATTTTACACTTTTTTTATTTTATAAATGCGAAAATGTGAGCTAGGCCGCTGATATTGTAATTGATGTTTATGATGCCGATACGTGCCATTTTACTTTATTTTCAGATTTTTTTTTTGGCAGACCTATCTCACTTCTTAATTAGGGAACCTAGCCAGAATTTTCACCTGCCCCCGGGCTTCTGAATGCCAAAGGGGGACTAGGCTCTGCGGAATGCACGTATCTGCATGCTCGTGCTGTTTCAGTCCTGACCAAGGAATTGTCGGACAATCGCTCAGGTGCTAAGGATGACCGACTTTTGGTTGCCGGCCAATTCCTTCTCGATGGTCAACACCTTTAGCGCTTCCAGAAGTGTCTTCGGAATAATTCCAGTTCCAGAGAGAACGACTGGAACATTTCTTGGGACCTCCCTTAGACCCCACAGTTCCTTAAGCTCCACGGTCAATGGTCGGTACTTGCAAATTTTGCGACCGTGGGTCTCCTCCAGATACTGGTTCAGTGGAATAGCGACATCGATGATGGTGATTTTGCGATCGCTCTTGTCGTAAACCATTATATCTGGACGGTTGTGGTGGATCGAGAGATCGGCCAGAACAGTGCGATCCCAGTACAGCTTGAAGCGGTCATTTTCCAGGACAGGTGCAGGCAGGTACCGGTAGTTTGGTACGTTATCTTCCAGTAGAGCACATTGCAGCGCCAGTTGTCGATGAAGAATACGGGCCACGTTGTTGTGGCACTCGGTGTAGGCTGCGTTGGCCAAAACGGAACAGCCTCCCATAATGTGCTCTATGTTTTCACCTGGTTGATGGCACATCCGGCAAATGTCATCAACGTCTTGATGTCAGACGTACCGCCTGCAGTTTCTCGTCGGCATTATCCTGTCCTGGATGGCTATCATGTCGGCTTTTATTACTGAAGAGAGTTCACCACGCGTTAGCCACAGATTAGATGCAGCCTCGCGCAGTTGTTGTACCTGGGCAACACACAGTGCAGATATGTCGACAATTCGATTTAAAAAAAAAAAAAATTTCAGTGCAATATATTAAATTATGATCTCTACTGTCAACCAATGGACCGTATGAAGCTAGCGATTGACCAGAAACGTTCAGAATTGGCCAACAGAAGAGGTGTTGTCTTCCATCAGGACAACGCAAGGCCACACAATTCCAAGAGCTTAATTGGGACGCTTTAATGCATCAACCATATAGTTCGGACCTGGCACCAAACGATTATCACCTTTTTCTCGTGTTGGAAAATTTCCAGAGTGACAAGAAATTAGGATCAAGAGAAGATTATAAAAATCTATTGCTATGGTTTTTCGCTAATAGGGACCAAGACCTATATGTTAGAGACATTACGAAGCTACTTTCAGAATGAAAACCAATTTTCCAACAAAACGGTGTATATTTGATCCAATTGGGACAATCCGAAGCATATTAAAAATAGTTTTGAATTTGACCCAAAAATAATGGAAAATAAACTCATGATCAGAATTGTGTTCATCAAAATGCATTAATTTAATGGTTTAGCTATGTAAATCTGATACAAATGGTGTGCAAGAATGATGTTCACAATACACCCAGGTTTTTTTTACGCGGTTTTTTTTACGAGTTTTTTTTTACGCGGATTTTCGAATTAACGCGGTTTTTTTTACGCGGATTTTCCAATTAACGTGGTTTTTTTACGCGGATTTTCCAATTAACGCGGTTTTTTTAACGCGGTCACCGCGTAAAAAAAACTGAGCAATATCAAATCTGTCCCTCATGCTTCCTGAGACCATATGACGGAACATAGTGCTATTGACGGATATTAGTGCCGCACCTATGTGCCAGGTTCGATGCATCTGTAGCGAACACAGATTCAATTTGCCCGCGTTGTTCACCACCGCCTATGCCAGTTTCGATGGGAACGACCACGTCAAGTCGGAGGACAGATTTTGCAACGCAAATGCCTGACAGAACAGAAAGAATTAGACCAGAAGCAGTTAGAGTTGGAACAGAGGCAATTAGCGCTGCAGAGAAAGCATTTCCAGGAGAAATACAAGCTGGGTCGCTAGCTGATGAATCTGCAAGTGCAAGAAGAAGTATCTCGAGATAGCATAAAGCTTGTGCAAGAATGGGTTGATGAGCACACCACTGCGAAGCAGAAATCCTCCGTACGACCTTCGTGTGCAACGAAGTTTCATCCAACCCCACGATAGCGATTAAGCATTGTACGATACATTCTATCAGTTTTTGGTTGAATCTGTGTTCTATTAATTTAAAAAACAAAAATATGAAACATTTGGATTTTTTTGAATTAATTTGTTATGTTATTTTTAATCTGAGCAATATCACATCTCTCCCTCAGGCGCACCTTTTTGAGCATTTAAACCATAAAATTTACCTTAGGCTGGACAACTACTTTGTCACACTCCACCTCGCTTCGTCATACCCCCTAAAATCGCTCATCTAATGAGTTACAATAAATGTTTACTCGAATTCTGATTTTCCAATTAACGCGGTTTTTTTTCGGATTTTCCGATTTTTGCCTGGGTGTATTTATAAGTGTTTTAATCCAGAAAAGGTCTGAATACGTGCGAAATAATCATCTGGTGATCGATTAAAACTTAGCTCGAATGAGGGGCGCATTGACACCAATAGATGGTGTATTTTAAAATCCTTTAAAACATGTGATTCCGTAAACATATACTATAAAGCTACTGTGAATCATAAAAAAGACAATTTTATTTATATGTTTTGAAACATTCGAATACCTGATGTGACAAAGGTGTGCTGAGTTAGAGCATTCAAAACAGTGGACAAACCAAAATCATTTACCTTAAGATTGTTAGATTGTAAGATTTAAAACCAATAAATGCTTGGGTTGTATCGCGTACTTTTTGTTACTTTTGCATTGGGTCCTTTTGATTGTCCTTTTTCCTAGCAATATACATTTTTTCATCCAATTACTCGGAAGAAAGAAGCATTTACCAAAATTTTAAAATTGGCTTTCAATCATATGCAAATGTGTATAAATTATTCTAAAATATGATAAGTTGCTCTGGAACAAAAGTGTGATTGTGATTGAATTTTGAGCTCATATTGGTTCATTTAGGCTTTCGGAGAATGAAAATTTCAGTGAAAGGTAAAGTTTCTTACAGCCTCAAAAGTGGAACAGCAAAACATCAAATTACTTTCAATCCCCGTACATGCCCTTCAGCACGATACTGCTATCTGGAGGGTTTAATTTTATGGAGGTGAGATTTTCTTCTCGGTTACCCTGTTTTTTCATCATCCGGTTCCTACATCGATGAAGCGGAACTGTAAAGTGCTTGTGTGTCGTTTTGCTTCTCCTGTATTTGGGTACTTGTATTTCGCACATCATGGACAAGGACTATTGAACAAATTTCAAAAAAAAAAGGCGAAAAAGGAGGCTCAGAGAGAAATATAAAAAAGATGTCGAATCCGCAACAATAACCGGAAAAAATATAATAAAAGGGTACGAGTACGGCTTTTCATCATCAATCATCAGCACCACTTAGCAGAATCTCGGGGCTTACATAATCCCAGGTGAGCTGGAAACGTTATATGTTATATGTTGCATCATGAATGAATGCCGAGGAGTGGGCAAATTGAATTGTACCGAATCCCCATCTACCCAAGGGAGAACACTTATTTTTGCTTTTCATGAACCGGTCCGCCGCCGAGCTTTACGGATAACTCTCTGTGCTGACACAGAGGAAGCGGTTCACTTATGGAAGTTAAACCACAGCACTACAGACGAAACCTGCTCGAAGGATGATATTGTCTCTAGCTTTAATGCATATGCATGGGACTTCAATTCAATTAAACTATCTCTCAAATCATGGCATGTTTAGCTTCTTCTGACACGGTGCGGAGCGGTCTGAAGCACTTACTGCCCTGGGATATCGTGTAAACAGGATATGAAAAGGAAAACAGACTGTGTGTGTGTGTGTGCGGTCAGGCTAAACATGATGAATGATGATAGATAAAAATGTAATTTCGCAATCAGGATCATACCAAGGCTATCACATATTCATGAAGTGTTTACATTAGATTCAGAAGAATCATGGGACGCTCGGAAAATCAGACAAGTATTTGCAAATTGAATTAATGTACATTTTAGTCAAATGGGATTGTGATAGATTAACTTTGTGCCAGACAACTATTTGGACCGTCTTACAGAGTTAAACGTATCGAAATGATCTTGTTCGTGTACAACTATATGTGCTACTAGCTGACCCAGTGGCTTTATACCGCCCCAAAATTATTTTTTTGATATGAATACTTTCAAACTTTCAAGCGAACGTTCGTGACTTCAACAACCCTAAAAGAATTAATTGATCAATATTTTAATTGGCATTTTTCACTGCAGCTTTTTAGTTTCCATCACATTTTCCATCACACAGCAGTGGTTTTAAACCGGATAAGAACACTGAAGTGATCGTGTGGGAATTCTATGTCGAATACAAACGAGACAAACGTTTTCATTGTGAAATGTGTTAAACGCGTTGCTTGCGCTGGATTGGACTTCTGGAATGACGAGCGATCGCCATTGTTGGAAGCATATGACGAATTTCATGCCAACTCGACCGGTCATTGACAGCAACATATCAGATAGTAGTGAAACGCTGTGGGTGTAAAGACATTAACCGTTTAAGCAACTTTGCACACTTGAAATCTTCGAAAAAGAATCAGACTGCTTTTTGAAAAGGGCCAGAAATATTTTCCCTTTTTTTTTTTTACAAAAATGTATAACTGAAAAACTATAATATCTACCGAATTCTGGTTAAAGGAAATGTAAGATATTACATGTTTCAACTTTCATAAATTATCAAAACTTTTTAAGGAAAAATGACACTGAACAATAATATTTTAGAAGACTGAAATTCATTTTGTTTTTTTTTTCAAAAAAATGTTTGTCTAAAATTCTCAAAAGAAGTTATATGAATAGCCCTTACAATTTCCAATAAATCACCCATACGATGGGCACTTTCACAGGGAAAAGGTTTTTTTTCTAATAACAACTTTTTCATGTTCTCTTTGAAAAAAACACAACTAATCCTAATTTTATTTGAAGTCAAGATTATAAGGCAAACATTGTCGAAATATTGAACTCCCGGCCCCGTCAGGTTGACGCCATATGAGCCTTAATAAAAATATATATTTTGGATTAAAAAAAAAAACGATATAGCCTGTTCGACAAAGTTTCAGTTATCATTAAAATATGAACTTTTGTCGAAGACATAAACTTTCTGGAACATGGAACACATGGCAAAATATATATATATATATATATATATATATATATATATATATATATATATATATATATATATATATATATATATATATATAATATATATATATATATATATATATATATATATATATATATATATATATTTTTTTTGTCTCTTTACAAAAGTAGTCCAATTCTTTTTCGAAGATTTCAAGCATGCAAAGTTGCTTGAATGATCAATGTATTAACACCCAAATGCAGATTGAGTCAACTATTTGGTTGATCGTCGTTCGTACCCTTTTGTATATTAACTCTTTTTGGTCGTCTGTCTGCTCTCAGCCACCACAACAAGAAACCATGCTAATCTTATATTTTACTCAACCAAGTATCAGTTTATACTTTTCCTAAACGAAGTTTGGTGTCTAGTGAACCTGTTCACGAAATAATACGGTGTTCCTATGAGTAATAGATAACGGTACTCAGCGTCAAACAAAGTAGTCACCCAAACAAGACAACGCACAGTGCTTGGGATGCATAGGAATGTGGGACAAAAATCATAACAGCAGAATTTAGCCATTGTAACACTTTGGAGTGTTACATGTTCATAAGTGTCAGAACTACTGTTTGCATAAATGTCTCATTTTATTTGAATAATTGCATAAGTGTCTCAAGCGACAAAATCATTGTTTATTTAAAATGAAAAGTTCTGATCATTTCGGAATCGCAGAAATCATTATTTAAATAACTACTGGTTTAAATTATGTTGAAGAAGTTGTTTTTAAAAAGCAGAGTAATTGTTTGCATAGGTGTCTTATGTCATCTGAATAATCTTATGTAAAAAAATCTTTGTTAAAAGTGTAAAGTGCTGATCTCTTCGGATACACATTGCTGGCATTAATTACACATTTAAAAAAAGTATCTCATATTCGACGGATAATAAAAATAAAAGACGAAATATTAAATATAGTTTCTAATAATATTTAATAATATTTTAAAAAAATTGAATAATGAAAACTCTGACATTCTTTGTGATATAGGCTTCAATTTATCATCATTCACAGGCATCGATACTGCCTAAAACTTATAATACTAAGCATTTGCAAAAAAGTGTCTGTCAAAACCAGCGATAAAATGTTTGCGTTAGCAAATTCGGAATTTGAATCAAGTTTCGAAGCACAAAATCCAAATTTTTGGGAGTGTCATATTTTTCCACAGAAGAATATCTAATTCGCTTCGATTTGATATATCGATCATCTGAATTGGTCTAGTAGCTGAAAAGATATGAATTTTCTAAAACAAAATGCATTTTGGGTGTTCGGAATTTGAGACAAATGTGATCAAACGTATTTGTAGTTTTTCACCATGAATATGAATTTGTAAATTCATTTTATGGAGGCCAAATGAAAGAAAAGGCTCTATTGTATCCCAAAACCACACAATTTCGCGAAAAAGTACCGTTTTGAGTAATGAGACACTGTTTAATGGCCATCAAAGCTTAAGTGTTCGGAATTTGAGACAAAACGGTGCTATTATCAGTATTTGCTGATCGTTCAGAATAAATTTATTTTTGACTATTTGCTAAAGACGAATTATAAAATATAATTTTTATATAAAAGCATCACACTGAAACACATTGTTAAGTTAACACATGTATATAGATCACAAAAAAATAAAAAATGTTTATTTTTCATAACCTTGCATGTGTCACTGATTTTAAAATGTAAAATAATTCACATGCCCAAATTTAATACGACCGCAAAGGGCTAACAGTTATTTGAGTTAATTGAATAATGAGAAAGCAGAAAATCGTGTCGTTACTGTCGATAGAAGCTGAATTTTAACACTTTGTGTATAACAGCACGATGCGATTGCTTCCGGATCATGACATAAGGATCCGATAACAGTGCATCAATCAATCCGGATTGCGGAGAACTCGGATGATTAAGGCAGGCTGATATAATGACGAAGGAATTTCCACTACCCTCCTTCAAACATCTATGTTCGTTTTCTCGTTACATGTTCAGTTTGAATATGTAAAAAACGAGGCAGCAGTTTTCAGCTACAGATACCAAATTTGGATCATAGATAACTGATTTCAAATTTTAAATATGGCAAATTTTATACTAACTCGTCTTAGAAGTTGGTAACACCATCTCAGATAGTAATAAAACGTTGTGGATGTAAAAACATTAGTCATTTCAGTAACTTTGCATACTTGAAAAACTCAAAAATTTGAATTGACTACTTTTTGAACAGGGCCGATTTTTTTCTTA
Source organism: Toxorhynchites rutilus septentrionalis (assembly GCF_029784135.1). Lineage (NCBI taxonomy): Eukaryota > Metazoa > Arthropoda > Insecta > Diptera > Culicidae > Toxorhynchites > Toxorhynchites rutilus. The sequence continues at coordinate 147,806,214 of NC_073746.1, forward strand.
AATTCTCACAAAAATGTATAACGCTATTATAATACCTTCAAAACTTTGGTTGTTTAAATTTTTATAAAAAATACCAAAATTACGCTGGAAATAAAAAATTTAAAAATTCAAATTAATTTTTCTCAAAAACATTTTATTTTAAAATTTCAATTTTTTTATCCAGTACGCAGTCGAAGTGGATTATTTTTACAATAAAACAAATTGGTTTAATGGCTTGAACAGGATTTTAAATACCAATAGCATCACTTCAAAATTACTTAACAAAATTCAATATAAATAATCATGCCTGCCTTCATCCTGCTTTAAATAATCGTTAAACTCGTGGTGGATTGGAGGAACGTATTTCACCAATATCCGTGTATTTTGCCTTCGAAATACCATGCCTGTCCACATAAAGCTGGAAGAGCCACAAGCCGTGTTTTGCATATTTTTTGCTTCCGGGGACATCAGGAAGGACTCAATTTCTTAACGGGCAAGTCACTCTCCAATTTTATAAAATTTATTGATACACTAAGGTTGAATTCAATTTTATAGTAAAATTGTGAATTACGTTAATTACGTGAATAACGTCAAATATCTCAGACCCATGATAGACCCGACAAGATCATCAATGTCGCAGTCAGTATTGCATCCAGTGACTGGTTCTTCACCATCTATTTCTTCCTCGGAAGTACAAGATTGATCAGAAAAATATTTGATTTCGAACTCGTCACTGCTAAATTCTGAAAATTATTGTTTTTCCGTAATTTACATTGAATATTGACAATTTTCAATTATGTTCAGTGAGAGTAAACCAAGCACAATTCTTGATTCTCCAAAAAAGTATGTTTTTACAAGAAAAGGTTCGAGTGATTTTGAAAAAGAATACTTGCAGTCAATGGAAGACCGTGGTTGAATTTTATATTGATCATGAAAAGTTTAGTAATTACAATTTATACTCTATGACACTTGGTTCACTCTGTCTGAACAAGATACAATAGTATAATCGATAGATACAATTTCTAATATCTATAAATTGTCTGAAAGGCATATACAATGTATTTCAATGTGAATTACTTCTCCGTGTTCATTGATGGACGAAGAGGAGTATCTCTCAATATTTCGTTTGAAATTCCTTCCATTTTCGGGGTGTCAGAAAAACGTGGCTTCTCTCTATTCGCGTATGCACTTGATCCACTCTGACTGAATACTACTGTCAGTATTTTCTGATGGTTCAGAATAAATTTATTTTTGGCTATTTGCTACATTAGTGTGATTTGATGAAAGTATAATACAGATTAAGAAATTGTTGATTGTTTGCTACTATTAACACATTTTTTTCTTGTTTTTTTACTTGGTCTGGTCTGATTCAACACCGACCAATTAGAACAAAGAAAAACCCATGAATATTAAATCTTCGCTGCAATAAAAAATATGAACTTCAATGCAGCTCCAGGGTTGCAATTAATGCGAATTTGCGAATGCTGTTTGTCAAAAGTTTTACGGTTGCACACCTCACATGCGATGACTCAACACACTGGCGGGCGCCTCCTCAGCTTTCCATAAGTGATATGTAAATAAAATCACACCGCATGACTACAAAAAAAAATCTGGACCGAAAATTGCGCTGACCGTAATCACCTCCCGGAAGAATGACCAACCTCGGGGGCACTGGGAACTGATTTGAATAACAAAATTTGCTACTTTGTAGAACCACAACCTTCCTGTGGTTCAAAAGTGGCACATCGCGATCACTCCCTGCGCTCTCGCAGCGGTTGCCGTTCCGCATACGGATAAATTTGCATATCCTTGATGGCACTTATTTTCTATTTACCCAGCACAGCAGGAACTCGAGTGTGAATGCGAAGGTGAGGCATTCGCACCATTAAATGTCGTCGGAGACTCGTCAAAACGGTGCTTCCTATTGAGAGCTTCTTTCCAGCGAGAGGAATGATCTCGGGCAAAATGCTTCCGCATCCGAGTCCTGTTATTTTGCCTACCGACCCCCCAACGTGCACGGAAAGATGGATTTCCATCAAGAAGCACATTCCTGCGGGATCGGCGCGTTCGAAAATCGATGTTGGGTGATTGGATTTTTATGCGTTGAGGTTGAGGTAGGAAATAGAATAATATTTTGCCGCGGCAAATTGCCTTTCTTGAACCATAGGCGGGGTTGGAGCACGGCACCTGCGGGAGACAAGAAGTTTGTCGAACAATCGAAATAAAAGCATCACGGGAGTGTGGGTGGAGGAAATATGTTCTGAGAAAAATGTCTTTTATTTTGCCGATTTGTTGTCAGTTTATCAATTGTGTATTCAATCCACTAGGGATGCGATTGGGATGAAGGCGAATTTCGATGTAGGAAATTCAGGTACAACAATACGATTGATTGTTTAATATAATTCACCATACTCGGTAGTGATGATGATGTTGTTCGAATACCTGTTATCGTCCTTTAACAAAATGAAATGATATATTGAACGAATCAACGAAATGAGGAAAGCGTTCCAGAGATTCTATCCGCATACGCACACAATTACATTACGAAGTTTTGTTCTAAGCATCTAAGCTGCAAGGGGATGATGATCGATATAACGGAACGATTGCATGTGGTTCCGCCGGAGAAGATTTGATGGAGTGTAAACATTCAGCAGCAAATACTTCACTCACGGTGAACACAGGAAGACAGGAGGATTTTCAGAAAATTGCCGCTGTCGTTCTTTTATCCGCAACACGCGCCGGATACAAATCCGAAGTACATATCCAGCATCCTGAGTGCTTTGCGGGTGGCCCCAGCGGGTTGGTATATTTGGCTGAAATCCGTGTACATTACTCTCTTAGTAATCCAATTGTCGAGCGAACAACTTCATCGGTGATAACATCGTTCGAAGTCGCAGATTTCTCGGTTTGGTTGTTTCTGGATGCTAGATGTGGGAGCAAAACAACTCAACTAACGTCTGGCTTGTTTTCCACACTATACCTATCAATCTAAGGTTCATTAGTACACCGTGATTAGTTTTGCAATCGTGTAGAAATAATAATTGTTCCTGTATCCGGGCAAATGAGTTTTCGGCGAAATTCGGTTACATTTTACTAATAAACGAAATTTCGATGAAAAAAGGGGAATATGTATTTCTGTATTTTTGTATTTTGTACATCTATACTCCTGTAATTTTGTATTCCTATACTTCTGTATTTCTGTTCTTGTGCTCCCATATTGCAGTCTGGATCTGGGGTGACATTGCGCATTTCGAAACGAGTAACTCGTTTCGAGATAATTCAAACTAGAATCGAATTGATTTCAGTATTATGTATCTTTTTCGAGTTATTATTTTCAGTGTACTAGATTTCGAGCAAAATTTGTCTCGTAGAGAAATGTAAATTTTTTGGGTTTGTAAACAAAGCAAACTTCACGGCTATTGCAAATATCAATGCCGAAAAACAAATTTGATTTGATGTTATATAAGAATTGTGATAGAAAAGAAAAGATCGCGAAATGTTTCTTGACGATAGCGATAGTGAAGAAGAGAGCACGTTTATTCCACAGAGGCGGGAGTTGAGGTATAAAAGTGATCCTCTTTCGCTAAGTGAAAATGAGTGAGTTTGTTTTATATACGTTTTCGATATAAATAATAATAATCATTTTTTTGTTTTAAGGTTTTGGAAGTATTTCAGGGTTAGCCGAGAAGCATTTAAAAATGTTTTGGATACAACAGTGTTCCAACCAACTTACAGAAGCACGGCTAACGGGTGTTAAATAAAAAATGAGAATTTTTTCAATCACAAATGAAAAAAAAAATTTTTTTCATCGATTTCAGTATTTTTTATTAATAACATAATGTATTTTCTTCAAAAAAAAAATCACAGAAGGTTGTGTCCGAGACACGACCGCATAGTTGACGTAGGATTACGTTAGGCTATCTGTCGCATGCTGATTTTGGATGTTTGAAAAAAACTCTTTGAACTCTTTGATAATGATCTGATGGACCTGAAAAGGGCCGTTTGATTTGGTTGTTGGGTATTTTTTGTTCATTTCACCAGTGTTACAATCGAGCTTTCGGTATCAGTGATAGAAAGTTGTTTCAGCTCCGATGCACGTTTACGAGATTTGCGCTCATATTGCGTCAACATATATTCCGACATATTTACTCGCGTAAAACTTTATGGAGCAACAAAAACAACAATTCACTTCTGTTGTTTTTTGGCAGCGGTAGCTTTTTCGGAGCCGCTGCTGCTTAAAACTTGCTTAAAACACTAAAAACATATATGTGCCGTAATGAAAGGGTTAAACCGACGCCGAATCGAATAGCGATGAACGCACCCATATCACGAACTTCGACATTTGATTTGCTATTATGGTGCTACTCGCCTGTGTAGTTCGCGCAAAGGCATCGGCAAAATATTATTTTAGAAAATTCCTTGAGGCATTTGTCTGAAACGTGCTGTGTATGACCGGAGCCGTTTCGCTATAGATATATGCATACATATGTCATTCGCCTCCCTTACCGCATCCAGTCAGGTTGGTTGATGGAAAGTATGTTTCTGACGTGATAAGTTTCCTGTTAGTTGCACATGATCAAAGAAAATGTAAAAGTAAACAGTATTTTTGATCGTAGTTTTATATCATTTTTATGATAAGTGGAAAACAATAAATTAAACTCTTCGTTTCAAAGCAATATCGAAAGTCCTGAAAAAAACTGGAATGGTTAAATGAGTATGGAATCTGCTGCGTGCTAATGTAATGAGGTTTCAGTCGGATGTAGTAGTTGTTAACTTTTTGGCAGCGGTAGTTTTTTCCGAGTCGCTGCTGCTTTCCTTGGCTTTGGCATCTTCGGCTTCTGTGCGTCGGTTTGCAAGAGTTTCGTTGACATCATCACGGTGAGCTAAACAACGGATAGCGGGTTTGATACACTGGATGTTGCCATGTGGAACCTTGCGATACACTATTGCTTAACCGGGTCCTTTGTCTCCTTTACCTCCATAACCGCATCCAATTGTATTGGTTGATGTGGACAGGAGTACCAGCAATGCACACTAGAAACACATATGTTTATCGATCTGAGCGTCCAACAAGAATGAGAAATCTGACTGAGTAGCAGCAGCAGCAGCAGTAGAGAAAGAGAGAATGCCTGAAACTTTCTACTCATGATATTTGTTGTTGCCAACAGTAGTGGACCGATGCGAGACACAGCTCGATTGTTGAGGTTCAGCTTCGATGTATACCGCCGCTGCTGCTGCTACTGCCACTTATGTGAGACACAGCTCAATTGTTGGCCGCTCAGATTCGATACTGCACTTTCACGATGCCAAGAAACGTTCTCGCACTTCTGACGGAGAGAGCGTGCCTGAAACGATCCGCTCGTGATGCTTGCTGCTGCCACTAGTAGTAGACCGGTTTCAACAACCGTTGCTACTGTTTGCCGCTGCTTATGCTGCCATAGAAGCTCGATGTGAGACACAGCTCGCATTTTGACCGCTCAACTTCTATGCTCGCCTATATAAATACTTTTTTTTTTTTTTTATCTGTATTATAGTGATTTTCAACTCATTTGGCTGGTTCGTCACTTTTACTTCCATTTTAGGAAGAATGTCGGGAGTGAGAATTGAACTCGTGACCTTTAGCGTGAGAGGCATGGATGTTACCACTACGCCAGATCGCCTCCTCTCGTATATATATATATAAATACTCGCTTTCACTGCTGCTACTCTCCACTTGTTGTTGTCCGTTCCACGTCCGTTGTAATAATGAATGAGATCCACGAATGCTCCTTGCTTTTATATCATTTGGTATGTGTGATGTGCTCCCGTGGCCGAGTGGTTAGCGTCATAATTAACATGCCGGATATTCGGGTTCGATTCCCGTTCTGGTCGGGGGAATTTTTCGTCAAAGAAATTTCCTCCGACTTGCACTGTGATCACGCGTATTCTAGAACTTGCCACTCAGAATGCATTCAAGGCGTGTTATTTGGCATAGAAATCTCAACTAAGTACTAATAAAAATGACGCAAGTAATACTACGTTGAGACGGCGAAGTTCCTCTAGGAACGTTAGTGCCATTGAAGAAGAAGAAGATGTGTGATGTAGACGCCTCCTACTCGATTGTCATGCAGCTTGCCGGTGAGAGAACGAATCGAGCGCGAAAAAGAAATGACGTCAATTTCGACCAATCAGGACTGGGTATCACTGTTTGGATAGGGGTTGAATATTTTCAATTGTTCGATAGTTAGTTATATGATATATACTATTTTATTCAATGTGAAAAATTGTTATGGAGTGCCGTAATCGTTTGATGCAAAAATCTCATCAATCCATCATGAAATGAATGAGTAACAAGCGTTTGAAATTGGACATTTTTCACGTTGCGATCGATTTTCATTTTTCAATTTGAACCCCAATATGTTCCCGAAAGACGTAATCCTACGTCAAAAATGTCAGTGAATGTTTGAGTAAGGGGCGTGGTCTGCTGTTCAACGCAACTTTGTCGCGATGCTCTCACAAGAACGTTGTACGGCACTTACGTCCATTTTCCGGATACAATTCCGGATTCTTGTAGTCAGTTGCTTCGTGTACTTGGCCCTCCAATTGTTTTTATACACTAGAGCACTGAGTGAGCCAAAGAAATCCTCTACTGGGCGGCACTGGGCAAGTTTGTTGGTTACGATCTTTCGGCACGAACGGTATCTTTTTCTCCTCAAGATACGCCAGCGTCTTCATGGCGTAATGAGAAGACGCCTTGTCCGGCCAGAAGACGTACTTCCCGTCCGCGTGATGCTCGTTCAGGAACGGCAGCAGGATTTTATCGAGGCACTCTTCTCGATAGATTTGTTGGTTGATTGCCAGACCGCTCGGCTTAAACCAAGGCTTTGAAATGCCTCGGTCGGAAATGGCGATGTACAACATAACCTTTTTTTTCAAACTTGTGCTTGAACTTGTGTTTCACTTCAGGCGGTGTGGATGGCTTGTCGCTGGAGTAGTAATTATCATTCCCTGGAATATGCGTTTTGGACAGCGGAAAATAGCTTTCGTCGTCCAGAACGAAAGACGTCCCACGGTATTTTTGGTCATCCACCGACACTATGATTTAACTGTCTCAATCTGCTCCTCCGTGTACTCCGCCGACCTCGTCTTCTTCCTGCAGACGATTCCTTCCATCTTGAGGGTCCGATGGATCAATACGTGAGAGCAGCCATATTTCCGACCGGCGTCACGCAGGCTGGTTGCGTCCTTGTTGTCAAACAGCTTCTTTAACGATGTCTTCCTCTGCTTCATCATTATCGTCACCGGTCGATCACTTCCGACCTTCCGCTTTACGTTCAGGGAACCCAGGATACGATATACCGTACTGACAGGTACATTTTCTTCCCTAAAGTGTGCCACCGTGAACTTTTTTCCTTGCTGGAAATGCGTTTCGTAGAACCGTACAATGCGTTCGCGGAGCACTCGCTGTTTCGACGCCATCTTTGCTTTGACTAACTTTGAACTAGCAAAACCAAACACGCCTACTGTTTCTAGGGAGCCCAAAGAGCAATTTTCTTGGAGAAAGATAATTTTACGCTCTTTATTTGAGTTACTGAAAGGTATTGAAAAATTCTCATTTTTTATTTAACCCGCTATTCCCGCAGCTATAAAATTAACGGCCGCTTTGAACCTTCTTGCCAGTGGGTCTTACCAAATTAATGTAGGAGGAAACTTCTTACTTTGTATGGCTCAACCAACAGTTTCATTAGTGTTCAATGGAATTATACCACTTTTGGAAAGAAGCTTATGCGAAAAATGGATCGAATTGGATACAACATCGTTTAATGAAACAAAGCAATATTTCTTCGACAAATTCAAAATACCCGGTGTGGTTGGATGTATTGATCGTACCCATATACCCATTCTAAGGCCTACGGAGAATGAACACATGTATTTGAATCGGAAAGGATTTCACAGTATCAACGCTATAATAGTAAGTAGCAATAAACAGCATATATGAATATGTGTACTCAACGTGGTTTTTTGAAAAGATTGCCGATCATAAACATCGGGTTTTGGCCATAAATCCCTGCTACGGCGGAGCCGCTCACAACTCGTTTGTGTGGAATATGAGTGCAGAGCAAGAGTTTTTTAAAGAACATTTCCGGAATGGAGAGTCGAGATTACTAGGTAATTTTTAGGATTAGGATTTGGTGATTGATAAAACCTTTTTAATTCTCAGATGATAGTGGATACGGGTTAGCACCATGGTTGTTAACGCTATACCGAGTAGCAGCTGAAGGCTCTGGAGAAGATATTTTCAACACAGCACATTCTACCGCAAGGTGTTCTGTAGAAAGAGGTATTGGTCCTTTGAAGGCTCGATGGAGGTGTCTTTCATCCGACCGCAAGCTGGCGGTGTTGCTATTTATGTCAGAGAATCAGTTCAATTCAATCTTCGCCTCAACGAAGTTGTTGATGGTAACTGGTTCTTGGGCATTACAGTTGAACATGGCATGAAGATGGGAAATTTTGGTGTTTTGTATCATAGTCCCAGCTCAAGCCACTAGCGTTTCGTTGAAATTTTAGAAAACTGGCTTGAAACTCTAGCAAATTGAATATATTAACTGGTGATTTCAATATTAATTGGCGTGATGACTACAATTCGAACCATTTGAAGCGTGTATCCGATTTCTTCAATTTGAAACAAACAGTACATGAATTTACGCGCATTTCCAGGCACAGTAAAACTTTAATTGATCATGTTTATTCCAATTTTGATACTATTTACACAGTCACGGACACCAATTCGAAAATAACCGATCATGAGACTAATTATCATATATTGTAGATAACCTCGTGGTAAACGAAGATGTTGTGAAATTAAAGTGCTGGAGAAAATATTCGAAGCATGCTGTTTCGAATCTCGTAGTGAGATTTGGATTTTCGTAGTGGATTTTCCATTCGAGGTCGGTAATTTAGATGAATCATCAGCTGTTCTAACTAATACCTCGAAAGAGTGTACAAATCGGCTTGTTACGCAAAAATTTGTGGAAATGATGGAAATCATTGGAATACGTACACAAACGCGCGCAATAGATATTCACAATCGATTGAGAAAACTCGTTGTGAATATATTCAGAGGAAGATTGATCTGCATCAAAGCAACAGCAAGGAGTTATGGAAAATTTTGAAATCTTTATTAAAACCTAGTAATAGCAAACCGCGGTCCATAACTTTTAATGGCACACTTGAACAGTCTGAACAGGCTATAGCGATCGACAGTCTGAACAGGCTATAGTTTAACGATTATTTTGTCAATAGTGTTTCATTGATCAATCAGTCCATTGAATTGGTCGATGAACCTGATGAAATAAAACAGCCGGTTAACAGTAGTTGTAGATTTGAAAGTTTTCACCCAATTACAATCAATGAACTTAGAACTATTTGCTTTTCTTTATGAAAAATGGCTGGAGTGGATAATGTCAATGCTAGAGTTATTCAAGATTGCTTTCATGTCATAGATCACATCTTGCTGGACCTTATTAATAAATCTTTGCTAACTGGGCATGTGCCTAAGGTGTGGAAGGAATCCTTAATAGTTCCAATTCAAAAGGTTGCTGGAACGATTTTTGGATCTAAAACACGCTTTCGAAACAATTTCTAGGCCCTTGTTGTTGAACACGATTAAGCGCTTTGGATTTACGAGTACTGCATATAAATGGTTCGAAAGCTATTTAAATGACAGAACTCAACGGACTATTTTTAATGATACAATTTCGAATCCCCTAGGGAATAATCTTGAAGTACCTCAGGGAAGTGTATTAGGGCCCCTTTTATTTATTATGTATATCAATGATATGCGAAGAGTTTTACGATTTTGTGATATCAATCTTTTTGCAGATGATACTGTGTTATTCATTGCAGCTAATGAATTAGATCAGGTCGTTTACATTTGAATGGAGATTTACATTCTTTAAGTAGATGGTATAAGCAATTGAAATTGAACATAAGTAAAACTAAATATATGATAATCTCGCGAAATCGTTTAAATGAAAACGTCTCCATCGTTATTGATAATGAGACTATTGATCGAGTTCGGGACATTAAATATCTTGGCGTGATTATTGATGACAAACTCAAGTTCAACACTCACATTGACAATGTCATCAAGAAAATTGCCAAGAAGAAAAAATGAATCTGACGAAGTTTTTTTTTTGAACGAATTATATTATGTAGATTTTTTATGTTTTTTAAATTATCTTTTTTTAAATTTGTATTGATCTCTATTATGTCTGTCATGATCTTGGTGATGATGGACTATTTTTATTTTTATTTTGTCGTTCTTATAGTTGTATTAGTTTAAAAAAATAATAAAAGTAGTCTACAAAAGTTTGAGCGTCGCGCGCGAGGCACAGATATAAAGGATATTAAATTGAAAGTTATTTTTAAGGGCCGATCTAGGAATTTTTCGTAAAGGAAATTTTCTCGATTTCTCGTAATGAGGGTATTCATAGTCAATCCAAAACAAGGCTGGCGGTTGGACTTGTGCTCTGGTGGACCACTTGGCTGCAAGGGCCTCGTCGGGACCGTGTCGGCTCTGTGGCGGACATAACTGAGTATTGGCTTTTTGGACATTGCAATTTTTTGAACTTATATCTGTAAATAAAATCAGTTCGTTTTTCATGTTTGCTAAACTGATTTCAATGTTGAGATAAATAAATAAATTATCTTTTAGATAACTCGTCTTGCTCAAACCTCTGTAGGGGAAGGAGGCGGGACCATCATCATCATCTTAAAGCTTAGATACAGCCCACAGAAGGCTGCTTCCATTATAAATGTATGTTGTGCTCTACAAAATATGTGTATAGCTTATAATGTACCGTTTAGTTTTAATGATATGTTGTTACTAGAAGATACACCGTTAGTAACAAATGAAGTAGATAGTGATCGCGGCTTAGAACGCAGAGCACAAAGGATTCGAGACGCTTTCAGGGATTCTTTGCTTTCCTGATATGTAGAAAAAACTTTTTTTTTGTGTAATAATAAACGTTAAATATAAAAAATCGCGACAATTTTTTTTAGTCTGGTATTATTTATTTTCGTAACTGCGATCATATTTTTTATCTATTGTTTCATGCCTCACTCGTATAAGTAAGTATACTCGATAAGAAACATAACTACCAATTTTAACGAAAATCCGAGAACCACTATATCGGTTTTACATGGAATGGCTTATGTATTATCTGCAATCATAAATCAAACTACAAGATTCTTTTGGTTGGTTTTATTGAAGTTTTGTTTTTTTCAGATCAGCTTTACTCAGTTTTTTTAAAAGCTAGCAGTCTTAAAGTCTATCAGTTCAGCCGATAATTGCGTACTTGGCAAAACATAAAATTCTGATAGCGCTTAAATTGTGCAGAATGATTGATAATTATTAATCCTAAACAATAATTATAAAAAAATCTTATTCATAACACTCAACATCAATAATGTCTGTTTGATCCGACGCAAGTTGCTTCAACTGTAAAGCAAGCATTTGTTTTTTTATTTTTTAAGCTTTCTCGTGTTTCCTCCAATGAAGCCTTTTGCGTCTCGTTGCATTGTTCTTTGGCCAGAACGTATCTTCGGAAATGTTCTAGTTTTTCTTTTTTTGGGTTGGTTCGCATGCTCGCCTTCGTTCCATCACCATCTTGCATGTGAAGTTTATTTCGCTCTTCCGCTTCTATACGACCGCCTTCCAATTGTTCTTCGAGGTATTCTATGGGGATAGCATCGTTCTCTTCTTCTGCTTGAATTTCCGGCGGAGGTTCTAGCGTTTCATGAAGTGATGGGCGGCGCCTTATTCGAATACCAAACGAATTGGCCTTAGCTATTCCACAGACGGAAGCGTTCAATCCGGCAGATCTCACCACGCTTTCTTCAAACATATTCAAAAGTTTGGTTTTATTTGGTTCTCCTCCCGTTTTTTTTTTTGCACTAATTATATTATGACGAAGTTTGCTCTTCACTTTATATTTATAGTCCGCTCACACCTAAATATTCATTCTGTTCCATATGTATATTTCTTGGAAAAATATGCATCACTGAACTTATTTTTTTCCACTCCGAAACTTCTCGCACCGGTCCCCCGCTCATTAAGTGCATTTTTTAAATTGTCCCATAATCTGTGAGAAGTCCGCATCCGGGGTATTCAGCAAATTCCAGTCGAGATCCAAATGTTCGTCCATGAACTCTGTCGAATGTTCCACTTGAGCAGTGTTGATGCTTATTACATTTCTTTGTGATTCCATAGTGCTAAAATAACTAGTGACTAATTATGCGACATACTAATAGTATTGTATATATTGTCCCATAATCTGTGAGAAGTCCGCATCCGGGGTATTCAGCAAATTCCAGGCGAGATCCAAATGTTCGTCCATGAACTCTGTCGAATGTTCCACTTGAGCAGTGTTGATGCTTATTACATTTCTTTGTGATTCCATAGTGCTAAAATAACTAGTGACTAATTATGCGACATACTAATAGTATTGTATATATTGTCCCATAATCTGTGAGAAGTCCGCATCCGGGGTATTCAGCAAATTCCAGGCGAGATCCAAATGTTCGTCCATGAACTCTGTCGAATGTTCCACTTGAGCAGTGTTGATGCTTATTACATTTCTTTGTGATTCCATAGTGCTAAAATAACTAGTGACTAATTATGCGACATACTAATAGTATTGTATATATTCTCACATACAGGTACAAATAGACGTCAAAACCCGATGGAAAAGAAATTGAAATTTCATTTGATGTAAGTTTTACTATTAAAAACAACGTTCCACTAGCACTTTTCCATACGACTATCAACCATTTCTTATCGAGACATTTGTTTTCTTTTCAAGATAACAAACGCTCGAACACAATGTTACGTAATGTCAATTTTTTCTCGAAATTCTACTACTACCTTATTCGTTACACTCGTTTCGAGCTGGTTTCGAGATCCATAATGGCAAAAGTGACCGAAACGAACAAAAATTACTCATTTCGAAATACGCAATGTCACCCCTGGTATTCAGTGATTCATTCATCATTGATGGGAGATTACCTGAATAAATTTCCTGGTTAAAAATTCATTTCCAGAGAAGCTCATGTACATATTGATGGCATTAGTCCTTAATCCTCACGAAGTTTGAAGAAATTTTAATACAAGCAAGAGATCGTGTGCAATTAATTTTTTGATTTTCATTAACTGCAGTTTTATAGTGCTATAAGTTCTATCGATTTTTCATAGATCCAGATTATTGAACAGTGGAGCAGAAGCTGTCATTTTTATTTTTCAACCCCAATCAATTATTTTATTATTTCTTCTCGAAACATCTTTTAGAAGTGCTTCGTTACACCATACTTTTTATACTGAAAGTAAAAGCGACCCACAAAAGTTATCTACTCATGAAATCGATTGACCTTGCTACCAAGGCATTGAAATAATTTCTCTGAGTACCATCGGGCTAATGTTTGTCTAGCCGAAGGAAAAATGTTGTCACAGCACTATGAGAGCAAACAAATCATCAAGTGATGACACATCAACATAAGATGCGACAGCGGACGAGATCTTCCGCGTTTTATGTGACGCGAAACTCTTTCATGCCAGTGTAAGACAGCTTTATTCCGACGTTTTTCTTAATTTATATCGCCATAAATTATCGCAATTATTCGGCGGAAGCTTCTCGCAAATAGCACCATTGCGACACTACTCTGGCCTTTAATGTCCCCGGAGGAACATCATAAATTCTTCATTCGCTGATTTGTATGGCACCGGGTTTTGTTCGGTGCGGTTTATTTCCCACAAGTGTGTAGTGTTACAAATTCATGCCGGAGCGGGGGCCCCAATTCAACAATAGCAACAACGACAGTCGTACATTGTTTGCTGTCGTTATGGTTGGCATGGTCACACGTTTTCCTGTTCCTTTTATGGCGGTACGCAGCTTCCTTTGTTAGGCAATGTCAGGGCAGATGGGGATAGAGTAAACGGCCTCGAAACATCCGCAAAAGCGTATCGGGAAATAGTGATGCCACCATTGCGTTTCGTTCGCGCAATGTGAAGACAGTACTGCTTGAAATTTTCTAGTTGTATTTCGCATTATAGTTACAGGAATATTTTGAGGTTGTCCAGAAAATAGATAATTTACAAAAATGTCGAGCAAAGTTTGCTACCCCTGAAACCGGTCTTCACCCAAAGAACATCATTTTCAGTATCTGGGATTGGGAGGGATCGGAAAGGAATGCTGTACAATGAACTTTTACCAAGCATTTAAAAAATACTGCTCGCAACTGGACAAACTAGAGGAATGGAAAAACATCTTCAATTAGCATATATCAGGGATGACCAAACGGTAGTCCGCCGGCTACCGGTCGCCCGCGTAGGTATTCCTAGGCGCTCGCCAGTTGGTCTAGGATAGTGTCACCTCCAAACGCAATTGATTAAATGTCCCACCTCCTTTTTCCGTGATAATTTTTTAAAGTGTTTTTGCTAACCCCAATAACACATATTATTTGTAAGAGTAGATATTTGTTCATTAAAGTTTCCGTTTTAATATTTTCTTTCAGATTGTTGGTTATTTAATATTAACACATCCAGTTGTTCGACCATAACTCGTAATAAAGCAAAAAATTGTCACTAGGAACAATTTAAACAATGTTTTCTCTAGGCATACCATTTGTTAAATAACCAGTTAAAGTTGCTGGAAACATCCGGCATAAAGTTTCGAATATCAATAAAAACAATTTTTTTAAAGAAAACTTCGCCTTTGAAGACTGCGAATGCGAGTTTTAATAATGTATAGTTATTTTAATTTTAAAACTATGATTAGTAATGTGAATTAATTGTGCAGATTTTTTTCAAGAGATATAGGCATGAATAGAAAAACAGTGATGATTGAGAAATTATAAATTTTCTGAAATTAAAAATTTGGCCTTATTATGTAACTCCAGTTGAACAAAATTTTGCTCGTTAGTTCTATTTTGTTGTTATACATACCGTCGGATGATAGCCGCCGGCATAATTTTTCGAGCTGTTTGTTTTTCTTGTTACATTCTTGATGCTTTGCTTTAAGAAGCATTTCGCCAACTTTTCAAAATATTCAATTCGTCAACGTTCGAGAAAGAACTCGATTTGATGAGATTCTATCGATTTACAAAATACGAAAATTTGTTCGATGTGGTAGTTATAGGGATCGAATTGTCCGTTCAATTCAATTTACATAATATGGACCAAAATTTCCGATAAATAGTTCTTATACTTCTAGTTAATTGAGAAATATGATATTCATCTTGGGTGTATTTTTATCGAAAACTAACTGACCCGGCAAACTTCGTCCCGCCCAAAATTGTTTTTTGTTTTCAATACCTTCAAACATACACGTTTTCTTACTATGAGCAAGTTCATGGGTCCAATCGCAGAACTGTTGATTGGTAGATCTTCTATTCGACCCCGTTGAATTTACCTTTTACTATGAAATTCCTAGTATTTCTAACAAAACTCATCATTATAATATCAGATTATTTTCACGCACAATTCTCGTTCAAGATTTTTCAACCACTTGCAAATAACATGTTTTTCCGTTACATGGAATAAATGTTTCATACAGAAAATATGATAGAATGAAGACAGCCCTAAATCGGACAATTCCTTCCTCAAGTTCTGCTCTTATCAACCCATCCGGCGATATAGGATATAGGAGTGCGTTTCATCACATTAAAATCCATTTTCAGATCAATTTCGCTAGCGCAAACATCAAATGGACTAACAGCACTTGTCACTATGTAATTATAGAACAAATAGGAATTTAATTTTCCGAATTTTTCCTTTTTCCTTCAGAGTTTTCCGAAAATTTTCAATTGTCATGTTTGATTGGAATGTTTTTGGTTGAAATATGTGTAATATTTTTATGGGAACCCCTCTCCATTTCAGAGGAGGGAGGGGTGTCATACCATTATAGAAACATTTCTCATAACCAAAAACCCTTACATCCCAAATTGTGCTTCGTTTGTATGGCAGCCCCCCTTAGAGAGAGGAGAGGAGTGTATTCACCATAGAATCGTTTCGTAAAACCTTCACATGCCTCCATTTGCTTGATTAATTTTCGAGTTATGCAGAAATGTGTGTTTCATTTGTATGACAGCCCACCCTTAGAGAGCGGGAAGAGTGTCTAACCACCATAGAAATATTTATTGCATCTTACTACATGCACATGTCAAATTTGGTTTCATTTGCTTGATTAATTCTCGAGTAATTCAGAAATTTGTTTTTCATTTGTTTGGCAGATCTCCCTTAGAGAAGAGGGAGGAGTATCCAACCACCGTGAAAACATTTATTGCACTCTAAAACCTCCACATGCCAAATTTGGTTTCATTTGCTTGATTAATTCTCGAGTAATGCAGAAATTTATGTTTTATTTGTATGGCAGCCTCCCCTAAGAGAGGGGGGAGGTGAAGAGTCTAACCATCATAGAAACATTTATTAAACCCTAAAATCTCCATATGCTTAATTTGGTTCCATTTGCTTGATTAGTTCTCGAGTTATGCAGAAATTTGTGTTTCATTTGTATGGAAGCCCCCCCTTAGAGAGGTGGGTGGAGAGTCTAACCACCATAGAAACATTTATTGCACCCTGAAAACCTCAATATGCCTAATTTGGTTTCATTTGCTCGATTAATTCCCAAGTAATGTATAAATTTGTGATTAATTTGTATGGCCCCTCCACACCCCTTAGAGAGGAGGGAGGGGTCTCAAACTATCACAAAAACCTTCCCCGGCCCCAAAAACTCCTACATACCAATTTTCATGTTAATAGGTTCAGTAGTTTCCGAGTTCATAAGAATCAGACAGACGGACAGACAGACAGACAGACAGACATAAATCCATTTTTATATATGTAGATAAATGCTTTGTATGTTCATAAATGAAATTTGTTTTTTAAATTCAGCGATATTAATTGATGAACCTTCACAGAAAATAAAGTATTACTTATCAATTATATAGCAACCGATAAATATTTCTGTTCAATTGGTTGAAAATGCATCATGTTGAAAAGTTTTTCACTGTAAATGTACTTTTTGGCTACTGTGTGAGATCATGCACTTGTTTGAATAAAATAAATGATGTATTTGATGAAAATTTCTAATTTAATTTTTTCTTCGAAACTCTATATAAACAGGTTTTTTCGCTGCATTAGATATATTGTAAATCGCTGAAATAATCGGTATCGCTGCACTAGAAATATTGTTTTGATTTTTGTATAACCAAAGGCGCAATAAAGTGAAGTGATTTTTGGGTTAACGGGCAGTGACAACTATATTGCCACCAATTTTTTCAACTGTTTCAATAGTTAAAATGTAAATATGTGTAAATATGATTTCTAGTGCAGCGAAAAAAACTGTTTTTTTATATATACAGTTTCAGCGAAACAAAAAATTTGAATTTATGACCAAATACACCAAATACACAATACATATTATCTTACACAATAGATCCTAAATAGTACGTCTACAGTGAAAAACTTTTAAACTTGTTGCTCTCAGTATCGGAGTCACAGACCGAGAATCAATAATTTTGTTTTGAGGAGGCTGAATTAAATGGCTATTGAAACTGGATGAAGTTGAAGAAGAACTATTTTCTGAAGTTTTTTCATTTAATTATACAGTGATTCGCCTCTAGTTAATTGGACATTTTTTGTAAACATCCTTCGTGCAAGTTTCTACAACACGATAAATTTGTAGGAGTGTTTTCAACAATTTTCCACCCACTTTACTAGGTTATATATTTTTCACACATTTCTGATGGTTATTTGTTAGATTTTCAATGATTTTCCTGTTCTAACCTGAAAAACAACATTGTGTTGTGTTTGTTGATATGTCCAATTACAGGTTACAATCGCCACAAATGCGACACTGAGTGGTACTTCGGTATGTCCAATTAGGGGTAAATCACGGTATCTTTTTTTGCTTTTACCCTTTATAAGGCCGTGCAAACTAGGCAATGAATCGGCTCCATCTTCAGAGAACATAGTCCTTTAAACTCGCCTTTCATTCGCCTCTATTTGAATATGCAAAAATATATTTCTAGTGCATCGATACCGATTATTTCAGCGATTTGGTATATTTCTAGTGCAGTGAAAAACATTTTTTAATATAAACGGTTTCAAAGAAAAAAAAAATAAGTTTGAATTTTTTATCTTATACACCATTTATTATATTGAAAAAAATGCAGGTGTGTAAGACCCTAATCCTGTTTACAGTGAAAAACTTTTAAACTTGTTGCATTTTCAACGAATTCAAACTGAATTTTCTGCCGACGCTCTAAAATCGTGGTTTTGTTACATAAAAATGACTCCTAAATAAATATCGTACATTTTTAGCAGCCCAAAGAAATTGGAGTATTGCCAGAAACCTGTAGAAGTTTTTGGTTAAGTGAAATATTGAAATAATATTCCAAGTGCAGCGAAAATAATATTTTTCGTTGGTTGCCACTACCCGTAAAAGGGTTAAATAAATACAAATAACGCCTAAAAACACACAATAGCAAAATTACAGAGACACGCATAACCTGTGAGTATACGAGTTATGATTTCGCGCGCGAGCACAGGAGGGTTAAAACTGTTAAACTGTTTTATTGTCTAGTACTATATTCGTTTACTACGTTAAACGTTAAATGTTGGTAGACCGTAGCCTAACGTTTGAACAACTAGTCGCCCGTGATGCCTAAAAGTTTGGCCACCCCTGGCGTACATGATAGACGTCGTGTTCCATCAAGGCAAAGCCAAACCACATGTTTCTTCGATTCTGGAACGAAACGATGCTTATATAGTTGAACGAAAAATTGCCTGCCTATAAAAATGATGTTTTTGATGTTTTCTTAAAAATCTGCGCGAACTTCCCGAACAATTCAATACCATCGGACTTGGTTGGTTCTGATGAGTTCCAAATTTCACAAATTTTTAGAATTCCGTAATAACTTGTGATGCAATTATATTTGCTTATCGACAATTGCAATATACGGAAGAAATAAGTACAGTTAAAATACTTACAATATTGTGGATAATTTTATGATGTTGGTTTATTTTTTTTTTCAAATTTACAGTTATTGTAGTATGCAGTGTATATAAATTGAGAATATTTTTATTATATTGAGGGGAAATAATAATAAAAAAATAGAGGAACAGAGTGCGAAGTCGTAATATTTAGGGGAGGTGTGGGTAAAACGGACATGTTAAGAAGAACTTCAATTATTTCTTTGGAAACTCATGTTTCCCAAAACTTTGATGCAGTTTCTTGCAATCCAATATACTGTTTTTCTACCTAATAGGCCAAATATTTTACAAAAAAAGTGTTTTTCATTGTTTTTTACTGAAATCAAAACAGACCGAAAATTACAACATTTTTTTCGATGCGGGTAGTATGGACATATAGTGGGGGTAATATTTGTAATATATGAAGCGTAGAGGTTTATCGATCGCGAGAGGAATAATTTTATTCAACCAAGGTCTGAACTCATCACGAATGTCCGTTATATTATGAAAAATCGAATTAATCCACCTAGAAGTGATTTCGTGCTTCTCAGTAGTATAAACGGACAGACCCTCAACTATTTTGCTTTTGGTTCCAGTCAGCATCTAAACAGTCCACATTTGGCGATTTGATTTCCATTTATAAACGCAGGACATTTCTTAGGAATAGATAGACTTTTCACAGTCCATCTCACTCCTACTGGCAACTGTCCGTTTTACCCCACCAGTACAAATATTTCAATAATTCAAATTTTCCACTCAAAAATGAATTTACTTCTCCGTACATACCTAATACCGCTTTTCTGTTAACTCACAAACCGAAATATAATCATCAGCGAATTAAATTTTGTTTTTAAACCGCTCAAAATGCTTAATATCGAAGCAGCTAAAATTACATCCACACACGGAATCATGTATGATTTTCGGTTTTGTTTCCCTTTCCCACTTTTGATTAGTATTCATTGCCATAGGGTGGCTTAAATATTATAAAATAACATGAAGCAGGTGTTCTTATTGACAGAAATCTGAAATACAAATTGTAACTATACTAATCAAACACCTGTCCATATTACCCCCACTGTCCGTATTACCAGCGGTTCCCCTAAGTGATTTTTGGCATGCTGTAACTTCGTGAAAAATCAACGCATATCAATGGGATGTGCATCTTATTTTACGTACACATTTTTATCTTGGTGTCGGTAGGTGTATTGGGCAACAATATCGGGAAAAAATGAAAAAACTATTTTTCTTTGTTTTTTTAAAGATTCTCTGGACTAACCAAAGTTTTTTCTAACCAATTCAAAAGGCAAATCCAAATTACCTTTCAACCAGCTTTTATTTAGTTTGTATAACGTTCCTGTAGGACCTTCCCATCCAAACTGAAAAGTTTGAATGAAAATTATCTCTTCGTCTTTGATGATGAATTATTCAACAAACAGTCATCACACCGCAAATCGAAAGGCAGTTTTGAAAACTCCAATAAATTCTGCATAAGGAGTTTTTTTTCTATATTGACGAAACAAAAATTATTTTGATTGTTCGCATCGATTTCAAAAAAGTGCCGAAAAGAAACCCTAACCATCTGTGAATGTTTCATAATGATACGTTCAGCCGTTTTTTGTTCTAGCCGATGTTTCAAATCTTGGAGTAAAATAGAGGAGCATTTAATCGCAAATCGTACCAGAAGTACAAAATCCAATGCGACTCTAAGAATGAACGAAATATCTCTGCATGGGAAGGTCCTACGGGAACATTATACAAACCAAATAAAAGCTAGTTGAAAAGGTAATTTGGATTTGCTATTGAATTGGTTAGCAAAAAAATTGTATAGTCCAGAAAATCTTTTAAAAAACAGAGAGAAATAGATTTTTCATTTCTTCCCGATATTGTTACCCACTACACCTACACACACCAAGATAGAAATGTGTACGTAAAATATTCTAATACTTGAAAGTTGTAGCTTCAAAATGATGTACCTACATCTCATCGATATGCGTTGTTTTTTCACGAAGTTACAACATATCAAAAATCACTTTTTTGAAGAGTGTATTTTATGTTTATGTTTTATGTTTTTTTCATATTGGTTCGACAGCATCTATAAACAGGAATTCAAACAAAACTCCTACGGTTCCAGAGAATGTGACTCAATTGAATTCCACCCCTCAATGATCTTCTCGATAATTGTTATTAGCTTTGGCGCTACTTTCATCAAGGAAACTATCAATTAAGCGAATTTTTTATTACAATTGCATACCGGTGAGGCCAGGCACGCCTGTAAATCGTGCAATGCCTATCGTTGTTGTGGAAAACAGAACACGCTCTCCACCATTGGTTGTTGTTAGTCTTGAGTGCCATTCGTTAGCACAATATCAATGGGTTGCTGGAAACGGAAGAAACAGCATCGATGATGTGCTGAACATTCTGTCCGATTTATTCCACTGAAACGGCTGTATCAGAATCATATGCTCGGTGGTGCCAATGCTTGACATTATCGAGAGTTCACCGTTGAACGAGAATTTCCACAGTCAGTTAGTTGATACTAAGTATTTTGGGTTTATACTGACATAGCAACCCATCACGTTAATTAGACAATTGTTTTGGACGATGAAACCAATGAACTCACATATAATGCATCACTTCATATCAACACCGTGATGCGATTTGCAACCATTACCATGGCACAATATCGAACCAGATAGGTACTATAATGGTAGGCATTTCATACAAATGAAATTGGATTCAGTCACGATGTCATCATGAGGTACAAATGACACGATGCTCTATAAAATAGTGCGGGGCAAAGGTGCGCACCTAACAACTGTTGTCGTCCAATAACTCTTGAAATAAAAGCAAATAGAATTCAGTTTGCTTACCAAATTGTAACTATATATATATTACCTTCGAAACGCAGTACAAGAATTTCTCGAGTTTTGTTTGCAGTTAGACGAAAACCTATTTTAATACAAAAAGACAAATGCGTACTTTTGCCCCATAGTGGGGGTAAAGTGCGCACTTATTGAATTGTACTTCTGAGGTAACTTGTAACAAAAATAAATGCTCTATCATTACAAGCGGGAGAAGCATCATTGCCAGAGTGTGTAGGCACCATCCAGTGGGGAAGAGGGGGTGCCGTATAATGTTTTATGGGCGAAGATGAGTGGGCATTATGGTCGAACATACCACGTGGAAATTTTTGGGAGGGAGGAGACTGACAATATAAGATAGCTGGAAATATTTGAAACAGAATTCGTTTTTAATAACAAACTAGCTGACCCGGCAAACTTCGTCCCACCCACAGTTGCAATTAGGGATTGCATTACCGTGCTAAAATTTCAATAACCGGTTATTCGGTAATGAAAATATCATTACCGGTGAAACCGGTAAACAGCAAAATACTTTAAAATAAACCATTTTCTTGAAGAAACGGCTTTTATGGATAATGATTTTTACTTAGTATGTTGGTTAAACTAGTACTTAGGGGCTACTTTTGTCGTCTTCTGATCTAGATCGGATCTCTTTAATGAATTTTTCAGAAGAGGAAAACGCACGCCAGAGTTCAACGATGTTGGGCGTCAGTACTAAGAGCATCGAATACCATTGTCACGCATTTGCCTCTGATGCCCTCTGTACGAAAACTCTTGTCAGAGCGTTTTCATCAATCCGTTTATAGACGTTGAGCTTGGGCTGAACGTTGATACCTTTGATTGCTGCAATCATCGTTCAACTTTTCCATTGATGCTCAACTATTCTACAGGTTCTGCATCGTCCAGTAGATTTTTCCCTCCTGTTGTCCAGCCACGATCGTTGAATTTTATTAAGGCAGTATTCTAGTCTAGAAATTTGAAAACAATCATTTTTGTCCTTAATATTTCTGTAGTTCAGGTTATTCAAGAAGATACCCTAGAAAGAACTTATCGAAAAACCTATTATTTACCTAGTCAGAGCCAGAGGCAGAGGCATCTTTCTAGTCTAGAAATATGAAAACAATCATTTTTTTCCTTCATATTTCTGTAGTTTAGGTTATTCGAGAAGATGCCCTAGAAGGGACTTACCGAAAAACCTATTATTTACCTAGTCAGAGCCAGACTATTACTATTTTAAAAAAATTGAAAAACGCAAGAAAAAACGTTTTCAACCGCATTTTGTTTTTCAAACGGCCGCCATTTTGTCAAAAAAGATATTTTTAACTTGTGCGAGGTTCATGCGATAGTGGCATCGTTACTGATTCAGAATCTGATCGTTTTTTTTTGTTTCAGATAACCAGAAGAGCTGGAACGCCATGGCACAACTCTTCTTTGAACCCCTTCACTTCATCAGCTTGTAACTATTCTAGTTTTGGTTTTTTTTCTCCGTTCAATTTTTGTTTTATTGTTGAAATATAGGTGACCAAATAATGATATAATGGATAGTAAAAATGTTCTTTGTTTTATTTTTACGGAACTCGAAAAAACGTCCGAAATTCGTGTCTCTACACTAAAATATCCCCTCAAGTTACGAAATTACGATTTCAAATGCCTGCTTGATCAATGTAGTCCGTAACGTTTGATAGAAGACGCCGAAGTCATCATCAATTGTGTAACGACCACGAGCAGAAAGATAATTCATATATGCGAACAAATCTGCATATACAAAAGGTTTTTCTGCAATCCTTTCAATCAGGACTTCAAGCAGTTGCTTCGAAATTTCTGATGATTGCTCCAATAGCTGTTCAAACGAAAATTGCATTCCGACGTCAGCTTCATAAAGGGTGCAGTTCTTCCGACATAGCAGTTCAACAGCGACGAGTACTGGTTCGAAGGCATCAACCAGTTCCTTTGTCGTTGTCAGTTCTTCATCGCTGATGCTTATCCCGTGTCTCATCTTCAGATCGAGCATCAATTTTTGAACTAAAACTGTTTTTTTCGATCTTATTTTGATTCGTAATATTCCAAAGCGGCATAAAACAACTTTTTTTCGTGTACAAATTAAATTAAAAATTACCGAAATTACCGGTTATTGATTGTAAAATTACCGGTAATTCGGTAATGAAAAATGACCCGGTTATACCGGTTAACAATCCTTAGTTGCAATATATCAATAAATCATTTCGAATACTCAAGTTCCCACAGAAATTATTTGTATGCACATAATCTATACTCGCGGTATATAATTTATTTTTTGACATATAAACTTGACGCAGACTAAGACGCATCAATCCTTATACTGATATTATCTTTAAATCCGTTGCTCCGTTCTTGAGTTAAATCGTGAGGAACGGACACCAAATCATTTTTATTAATATAGATCAAGTTTATAAATACATAGTTACCTTCACTTGATTTATTTGACACTCATTGTTGAAAAAAATAACAATATTTATTTGAAGTTCAGTGTGAAAACATAAACATAAACGAAACATAACCGTTATTGAATTGAATGCATGGTGAACATAAAAACATTTTTCATTTGAAATTCATTTTGAATTATTGTTAAGCAATTGTTTTTTTTTCTTCGTCATCTTGGATTTCGGTTCTGAGGATTCCAACGCATTGCCTTGGAACGCTGTTGCTTCGTTGTGTTGTTGTGGGGTTCGAAGAGACAGACGATGGTTCCTCATGAAGCTAGAATCCCAATCTCTTCCTACCAGCTTTGCAACTTGGTTGAATTCGTGCTGGAGGTTGTTGGCTTCCGCAAAATCAAACGCCAGACGACGTACATTTTTGAGAGTCATACCATAGAAAGCTCTGCAGTGGTCCTCCAGATCCTCAGACTGCTCATTCGTAAATACTCGTCTCAACCGCCCTAGGTGCTCGCTGGCACATCCCTGCAGAAGTAGAATTGTCAATAAAAGAAGATTCAAATTATAAATCACTCACTGATATGAGCCTCTTCCTCAGAGCAGGGTAACCATATCTACAGAATAATCTGTATTTATACAGATTTTCCAGACATTTTGAAACCATGAATCTGAAGGTACAGATTACAGTTTTTTTTTTGGGTTTTCATACAGATTTACAGATTTTTCAAAATAACGATCCTGTATTAGTCATGGCTTGATCTCAAAAATATTTTTCCCAACTCACCAATTTAATTCATATAGCAATCGAATCAGTCTGAATGAGAGTAATTTTGGCATTCATATGTAGAGTGTAGTACTGCATTCTCATGTTCAATCTAAGGTGAAAAGATGCAAAAGTCTGCGTCATCGGCTAGCTTTATAACACTGTTTATATTTTTCCTAATAAATTTTTTTGAATACAAATTTTTAGGTGGGTTCCAGAATCATCATCAAATTCATAATAACTATCCCAATGAATGATACTTTATCTAAGATTATGTTCCAAAATTGAACTTATAAATCCCTTTTGCGGTCGAATTAAATTTCGACATGTGCATTGGTTGCATTTTTTTACATGATAAACAATGATGTTTAACTTTGTCAGATTATGAAAGATGAACAAGGTTCCTTTATTTTTTTGTAAGCTTCTGATAAGTATGTTCTTATGTTTATGTTTTACAATGTTCTTATGTTTATGTTTTAAAAATAGTTGCAGAAGGTTGATACAGATTTCGATACAGATTTTCTGAGAAAAAACACAGATAAAAAGAATTTTTGAGACCAAAAACACCGAATTTATTATGGCAACCCTGCCTCAGAGCTGATTCAGAAATACCGAAGTCTGCCGCAATCCGACGCTTCGAGACTCCCTTCCGAGGCCTCTGTCGGGCCATTTCAGCATTTCTGGAGTGCATTTCTTCAAATCATTTTTCGTCTTGTGGGTCCCGTTAAAAATTTGTTTGAAAACATTTTATAGTTTATTTTCAGAGCAAAACGCTGATGCGAACTTTGGCCTCACACCACTGCGCACCTTTGCTCCACAAGCAATTTTTGAACTTATCAAATTTCATCTATTCATTCTATTCATCATATACAGGAATAGATGGTGATCACTTGGTAGCAGATCTGGACTATATGATTCTGGCATCCAGAGTTTGTAGCGATTCATTATCGGTTTGTTCTGATTGCACACAATTTCTGTTGGATAAAGCTTTATTTTGTTGACACCTTCAACAATTTACTAAACTGAGTCAAGTATTCAGAAAACTTCTGAGAACGAAATATTATCCTTAAAACGCCACCTAGCTTAACCTGTTCGCTTTTGTACAACGCGAAATATAGATTACTACCGAAAGTATAGTAGCATTTGTATTTCCCCAATCCCCAATCTTATATGATATGAGCCTTGGAAATTCCATATACTACAAGTCATTTCTCGATCTATAACAAGTGTATTTTAAAATAATTTCATATTCTTCGAAGCGCCAATGTGACTAGGTCATATTTCCAACAATTATAAAATATTCACTCCTGTTATTCAGAAACAGCGTATCCTCACTAGACGATTGTACTAATGTTTTAATTGCCGCTAAACTGAGCGATGTGGACCGGATGCATTCAACTAATTTGTTTGAAATAAAAAGAGCAAAACAGCATCATTGACTGGAAAGTTTTTGTCCCAAGACTACGAAGCAATAACGGAAATGTACTTTGAAGAAAATAGAACAAAAAAGCTTTCTTTGCATCAACTTCTACCACCATCGCCATCATCATCATCGCCGAGGTGGGAAAAGTCGCTTATCCTTTTGTCGGGATGAAATATAGCCGTCACAGGGTGAAGAACACATTCTGGGAACGAAGGCAGGCGCTGTTAGGCGTCCCTGGTGTGGGTGATGACCATTAATCATGGCGCGCGTCGTTGGCTGCCACTTTCGAGAAGTTTGAAAGAAAGCGACGACTGCAGGCTCCAAAGACAAGCATCCGTTCGGGGGAGTTAGGCGTTTTTCCGCTGCACGAACCGAGCATGAGTGATTGCCGCCAAAGAGTGATTGTTTTGGCGAAGTGTCGTTCGCTATGTGGCGTATGCGGAACTGATTCCGGGTGAAAACATTACGCTGGTATTCGATCTACGAAAACACGAAGCATTGATTGCAATAAATCCCACCACGAGAATTTATTCCCGCAGAATGAATTGCATTTCGTCTAATCAGCTTAAAGTTCAATATAAAACACGTATAAAATATTCACTCAAAAGCAAGCGCAAAACTGACGAGTCACTTTGAAACAATTAAATTATTCTTGTTCTTGTTTTACTTTTTTGAATGCTCTAATTCAGCACACCTTTGTCAATTTGTCAAATCATTCGAATGTTTCAAAACATATAAATAAAATTGTCTTATTCATGATTTACAGTAGTTTTATAGTATTTTTTACGGAATCACATGTTTTAAAGGATTATAAAATACACCATGTTCGGACCCGTCTTAGAATGTGGTCATCGGGTCGGGGCTCACCTGACCTATTTCCCTTTTTCCTGGTGAACACGATCCAAAAGAGGCAAGCAGCAGGTTAATTCTCGCTGGTTCTTTATCCGATTCCACCCGTCGGATATGAAGGAATAAACGGGGGTTATCACCACCACTTCCAGTAGCGGACCACAAGGAAGCACAGCAGCGAACGAAACGGTTTCTTCCGTGAACGGAAATATAAACGCACGAATGATAAATTCAAAACGCACCAAATCTATTTCCACTTCGATTTATTTTATCGCGACGAAGATTTATGGCGGCCGACGTGGTTGGCGATATAATTGTGACTGACCTATTGGATATTCATTCTATTGGTTAAAAGCTCGCTACACAAAGTAGTATTTTGATAAACTCAATTCTGATCATGAGTTGTCCAATTCACTAATGTTGTTTTATCCACATGATTTCTATGGCAACGCTGCAGTTTGTTTAGTGTCCTTCGCGCACAGCAGAAATAAAGTTTCTCTATGTTGAGTGTGTTGTGGTGAACACTTTTAAAATGCCCAAGAAAATGTAATATTCTGAAGAAAGCCTAAATTATGAATAGAACAATATGATGACAGTAAACTCAAGCGATGATAAATGCAACATCTATTTGAGAATTAAGGTGGGACCAGAATGCCGCGCTACGCGTCGCGTTGCGACAATTGTGCTTTGACACTTCATTTTAAATATTTGTGTTTCCATTTAGTCGAACACAATAATGTGTTGCGTCATTAGCATCGTTGTACTAAACGCTAACATTTGTTCTAAACTGCTTACGCCGAATTCGCGATGACAGTGGCATGGTGTCGACGTCTAGTGGCAACCATAATTTGGGTCTCAAACTCGTTAGTGTAATCTCTATCAGATTAGAAGACACGCTGGTTTTTAAATTCTAAAATTTGAACGAAAATTTTCACATCGTGTAATTTGATTACTTGAAACACGTGTTTCTGACTTTCATTCAACCATATGGCTGAACAATTCCAACATTGTTGCTGAATTTTTTCATCATAATATAGAGTTGTCTTCATAAACAATTTTCGTATGAGACTTTTTCACCACCTGCAAAAAAATGTTTTTCATTTAAATAGAATATTAGTTTGATTTGCAAAAGCTAATTTTCATTCATAATTTTATTTTTGAAAACCTGTACATTCCGACTGAAAATCAGCTATTTTTCACGCTTCCCTAAACTAGTAAACGAAGTTCAATGCCGCCAGCGCGAATATATCAATGTGTTGTTTTCAAAAACATTCAACTGATCTGTGGACACAACAAGCACAAGATATTCATACGAATTTTATTTTGTTTTTGTTTACATGAAAAGTGGTAACGCGAATGCTAGATTGTGACTGCAAATCAACCGACTGCGTCGGGTGAACGTTTTAGTACAAAACGCAAGCAATGACAGCTGATGAGAAGCAACGCACAACGCGGCATTCTGTTTACACCTTTAGAATGTTTTCATTCAAAAATGGTGATTTCTGAAGCCGGACAAACCATGATCATTTTTTGGACAAACTATGATCAGAGGTGGTCAAACCATGATCATAATTCCTCTTTGAGAAAACTCAAAGAGACTTGGGGCTTTTCAACAAACCCAAACTCGTATCGATTATATGTGATTTTCATGAAGAAAAATCGATTTGCATTTACTAGTTTCGTGAAAACACCCCAAATCGGACAAACCAAGATCATTTACCCTACTCTAGAAAGAACTTTTCTAAAATTCTATTATTTACCGTGTTATACGAATGCTATTGGTGGGATATCTAATCTAGTACGGCCTTGACACGAATCTTTGAACGCGTTTTCCTCGAAACTAGTTTGTTCAAGCTGGCTGTGATATCTTAAGTTTTACTAAACCGATCTATTCTAAATATAATGCAAATTAATCTTTATACATCTCTCTATCGCATGAATCAATAACAAACTACATTTTTTTTGTTTTATTATTTTTATAAAATTGAAATCGTCATAAAAAACATGTAGGCAATTGATTTTTTAAAACCCCGCAATTCACTAAAAAAAACATTTTTCTTATATAATGTTCATGCGACAGCGGCATCTTTACTGATTCAGAATCTGTTCGATTTTTTGTTTCAGATAATCAGATGGGCTGAAATTATGTACGCCACCTTGTAATTATTCTAATTTTGAATATTTTTTTCCGTGTGATTCTTGTTTCATTGTTAAAAGATAAATAAACAAATAATGAAATTATGAATAGCAAAATTTTGTTTTGTTCCTTTTGTTCAGAGCACGAAAAAACGTCCAAAATTCGTCCCTCTACACTAGAATACCCCCTTAAGTACAATACGCCTTTTCAGACATTCCTGATTGCACATCTTTGAATCTTGTTTGTAACATCAGTTGCAATTTCCTTGGAAGATCAAGATATTTTCTTAAAATATTGTTAGCAAAATCGAACTCAACCCTTTGCGGTCATTTTCCTGTTCTCAGCCACCACAGCAAGGAACTATACTAATCTTATACTTTAGGCAACAACGTATCAGTTTTCATTTTTTCTAAACGAATTTTAATGTGTAATGAATTTATTCACTAATCAAAATGGTGCTCCTATTAATAATAGATAACGGTACTATTTATAAACAAATGTTGTTACTCATGCTCCAGGAAAGGCCTAATGGAAAACTGTTAGACAATGTTAGGATATAAAGAGCATTGCTCTGTATGTTCATATAGGAAGATAGAAGGCTAAAGATGCCAAGCTAATTATTTTTGTGATACATTCGAAAAACAGGACTTCCTTTTAGGGTCTATTTCGAAATTTTGACACGAAGGAGAATTATAGCATATCTATCTATATATACAGCCATTCCATGCCAAACCGATATAGTGGTCTTCAGATTTTCGTCAAAAGTGGTAGTTTCGTTCTTTATCGCTAACTATTATACCCGTATTTTTTTATTTTTTTGTTAGGGTGCACAGTGAACCGAAATATCGGCTTCTTCCCCTTTTTTCCAAAAACGACATTTTCGATAAATCATAACTTGTGAACTACGGAACCGATTTAGACGGTCGACATATCAAATTAGAGCTTATAAGCTAGTCATTCTAGAAAAAAACGCCTCTCTGGTTTCGAGATATGTTATGTAAAAAATTCTCAGCTTTCTAAAAAAAAACATAAAATAATATAATACTATAAAAAACAAATACAATCTTTAATGTCGAAACCAAAATTAAAATTTTGTGCAACTCTGGTATTTTTTCAAACAATTTAATTTTAGCTAATTGGCTTTAATTTGATATGTCGATCATTCAAATCGGCTCAGTAGTTCAAAAGTTAAGAATTTTTGAAAAAAGTCATTTTTTGAAAAAAGTGGAAAAAAAAATTTTTTCGGACCACCCGTAAATGGAAATGATCACCCTAACAAAAAAATAAAAAAGCGGTACTATGGTTTGCGACAAAGAACAAAATTTCCACTTCCCACGAAAATCTGAGAACCACTATATCGGATTGACATGGAATGGCTGTATATATTTATAAATATAACTCGAGAATTAATCAAGCTAATGAAACTAAAGTTGGCATGCGGAGGTTTTAAAGTGCAATAAATGATTCTATGGTGGTAAGATACTCTCCCCCCTTTCTTAGGAGGGACTGCCATACAAATGAAACACAAATTTCTGCATTATTCGACAATCAACCAAGCAAATGAAACCAAAGTTGGCATGCGGAGGTTTTAGAGTGCAATAAATGTTTTTACGGTAGTTGGACACTCTTCCATCCTTTGCGCAATGATTTTTTTTTCTATAGATTCGACTTCATTATCGCTTTACAGATAATTGACAAGATGAAGAGGTATTGAGGTTTGTCCCTACGCGAAAGGGTAAAATGAACTCTGACACTCGCCGGTATTCTCCTCAATAAAAAATCGGATCAAGATATAACAAAATGTTTCTCTATACACAAGTATTGCAGTGACAACTATCGGAGATCCTATTGCATTTGTGACATGATACTGTTTTGTTTTGCATAATTTTATTTATTTTTTTCGTAATTATTATGGTCGTGGAATTATTCGCTTCCCTTTCCTTAGCAGTTGCAAGGACGTGGCCAGGACAATTCTTAACTGTTGGAGAAAGCATGCCTTCATCTAAGAGATATTACCAATCATCAGCAACGGATGAAGGCTAGCTTTTAACTTCTTCTTCTTCTTCTTCTTCAATGGCACTAACGTTCCTAGAGGAACTTCGCCGTCTCAACGTAGTATTACTTGCGTCATTTTTATTAGTACTTAGTTGAGATTTCTATGCCAAATAACACGCCTTGAATGCATTTTGAGTGGCAAGCTCTAGAATACGCGTGATCACAGTGCAAGTCGGAGGAAATTTCTTTGACGAAAAATCCTCCCGACCAGAACGGGAATCGAACCCGAACACCCGGCATGTTAGTTATGACGCTAACCACTCGGCCAAGGGAGCACTAGCTTTTAACTTAACAGTTCTGAATTTGTACCACCTACGATATTGTGCAACTTGCTCAATGCTAATGCTAATGCTAATGCTAGTTGGACACTCTTCCATCCTCTCTTAGGAGGGATTGCCGTACAAATAAAACACAAATTTCTGCATTACTCGAGAATCAATCAAGCAAATAAAAGACGGGTGGGTAATGTCGGGGACATAACCGGAGTGACGTAGGACTATACAAAGGGGACAGCTTTTGTTAAATATATATTTTAAATATATTGTTTTATTTTCTTCTCCTACGTGAATACCTACCTATCTACCTGAAAAATGGATTAGTTTACTGTTTACTCTTTATGAATATGTTGATGGTTCTGAAAAGAACCTTTGGTGTTGTGTTTTTGTTATCACTCGATATTCCCATCTTGTTCGGTTAAACCTTCCTGTTTAGCTATTGCGTTTGCCACTCGCCACAGCTTTCACAGTTGGAAAATTTCTTCCCATCCAGCTTGTGACATGTTGTTCAGTAAATTACATTTGATGCGACGTGCCGGAGAAACACTTTGCCACTCACTGAAACTAATTGTTGCCTTGATGAGCGCCGAACCGAAGCTGCTCTGTTCTTGATGCGGGTTTTCTGATTGTCGTGAGCAGCTTTGCAAGTCAACTCGAGCACTCCGACGGCCGAAACTCTATAATCGCTGTTAGGTATACTGGTGCTCCGGCACCAATCCGTTCGGCCTAGTTACCCTTGCGGAGCAATCATTGAATGCGACCAACAGGGAACTGGAGACCTGCACGGTTCGAGTGAGACTTTGCCTTTCCCTTAACTTGTCCTCCTTTGTTACGTCCACGATGCCGATGCCGTACAACCACACGGGTTTACGGTTTAAAAGAAAATAAGATATTTGTTTGGGGTCCGCGTCTTTTATACTCTAGCGGTACACACTCACAGGATAGAGACAAATCGGCAGACTCAGCCAGAGGAGCGAGTCCAACGAGACGAACGAATGAGCGTTAAAAGGGAGCGATGGCAAAAAAATACATTCATTACGATTTGTTCGCTCGTTGGATTCACATGCAGGCTAAAAAGGATCCTTTTCAGGATCACAAAATTATATTCAATCTAAAGAGTTTATTGTTTTGTTATCACTCGATATCCCCATCTTATTCGGCTAAACCTTCCTGTTTAGCGATTTGTTGCCACTCGCCACAGCTTTCACAGTTGGAAAATTTCTTCCCATCCAGCTTTGTGACATGTTGTACAGTAAATTACATTCAATGCGACGTGCCGAAGCACCGCTCAGTGTCGCATTGGTGGCGATTTTAACCTGTAATTGAACATTTGCGATGACAGTGGTACAGTATCGACTTTCAATGTGGGGTCATAATTTGGATCTCTATGTTTACAAAAATGTCCAACTAAATAAGTCGCATTACATGTCCGTCCAATTAGCTAAATGTCGAACTAATTGTAAATTACTGTACTTTCAATCTGGAAACAATTTAAGAATTGGTGAAAATTGAATAATCAGGAAAGTCCCCAACTATCAATAAGCTCAGAACAACTGCCAAATTCACATACTCATCAGATCCTGGCAAACAAATTATGAAAAAATCAATTTGTGTTTTATTATTATTTTGGATAATGTTTTAGAAAGCATTGAACTGTATTTCCTAAACTCTTTTTTGGAAGGTTTAATGGCCCTGAAAAGCGCCTTGTTTTATGGAATGGTTCCAATTTAGAAAACTTAGTACTCGTGGTTTTGAAAAAAAAACCATTTCGAACGCCCTCGATGCCGCCTTGTTCTGGATTTGCCACCAAAGCAGTTTGTATAAAGAACAAACTTTTTTCTTCTGCTACCCGATGCCGTTTTGCGATTGCGTTTGCCACTCGCCACTCGCTGCAACTGCCTGTTGTCTTGATGTCCACCGAACCGAATGTGTTCTGTTCCAAATGCGGGTTTTCTTATCGTCGCGAGCAGCTTTGCCAGCTAACTCGATCACTTCGGCGGCCGAAACTATATAACGCCGGCTAGGTGGACTGGTGCACTGGTACTAACGCGCTCGGCCTAGCTACCCTTGCGGGGAACTCCAGATCAACACGGTTCGAGCGGGATTTTGCCTTTCCCTTCACTTTTCCTCCTTTACCATGTCCAGACATGGCTGCTTGGGTTGGTTTGTTGATGTGTTGTGATGCGAACCGATGTGGTGTACGGTTTGGATGAGAATGATCGTTTCGGCAGCGGAGCGGGGATTTTTAAGCTGACTGGCTGGCTCGAGAATTACGCATGTGTCAGACTGCGACCAATGTTTCCCTCATTTTTTTTTCTTTTTCCTTTCCAATCGTGCTTCATTCTATTTCGCTGCTGCTCTGGTTGCCCGTTTTGGTCGGAACGATTTGAGGAGCACAAAATGGACCAATCAAAAATGGGCACATAGTGCATTTTGACAATGCTTGATATTTCACAATTATTCAATTATTTATCTCAAGAAAAATGAAATGTTATTCGTTATGATAGATGCGTAGATATATTTCCTATCAATTGATGTAAAAACCTTTGCGATCTATTGAGAAATGCTCGAGTTATAAGCGTTCCAAATCTTGTATTTTTTCCTACTTGTTCAGTGCCTAGATTTCCATTTCACCCCCTATATCTTCCGGTTAGACGTAGTCCTACGTCAAAACGAAATTAATCATATTGAGATTTTAGGATACAATAAATGTTTCTATAATGGTTAGACACTTCACTCCCCGCTTTCTAAGGGGGGGGGGGGGGACTGCCATACAAATGAAACACAAATTTCTTCATAACTGGAGAATTAATCAAGCAAATGAAACCAAATTAGGCATGTGGAGGTTTTAGGGTACAATAAATGTTGTTACCCCCCTCTCTAAGGGAGAAATGCCATTCAAATGAAACACAAATTTCTGCATTACTCGAGAATTAATCAAGCAAATAAAACGAAATTAAGCATATGGAGGATTTAGTATACAATAAATGTTTCTATAATGGTTAGACACTTCACTCCCCGCTTTCTAAGGGGGGGGGTTGCCATACAAATGAAACACAAATTTCTTCATAACTGGAGAATTAATCAAGCAAATGAAACCAAATTAGGCATGTGGAGGTTTTAGGGTACAATAAATGTTGTTACCCCCCTCTCTAAGGGAGAACTGCCATTCAAATGAAACACAAATTTCTGAAATACTCGAGAATTAATCAAGCAAATAAAACGAAATTTGGCATGTGGAGTTTTAAGAGTGCAATAAATGATTCTATGTGGTAAGACACTCCACCCCCTCTCTAAGGGGGAGCTGCCATACAAATGAAAGACAAATTTCTGCATAACTCAAAAACTAATCAAACAAATGGAACCAAATTTGGGATGTGATGGTTTTTGGGTACGAGAAATGTTTCCATGATGGTATGACACCTCTTCCACCTCTGGAAAGGAGCGGGAGTCCCATAAAAATAATGCGCATATTTCAACCAAACATGACAATTGGAAATTTTCGGAAAACTCTGAAGGAAAATGGGAAAATTCGAAAATTCAATTCGCATGTGTTCTACAATTACATATAGACAAGCATTATTAGTCCATTTGTTTGCGGTAACAAAACTGATCTTCGTTCGAAAGTGGAAATGAATATTAATATAAAAAATGGATCGACGAATATGATGATAGTAGCAAAACTCGAGAAAGGAATTGTCCGAATTAGGGCTGTCTTTATTCTATCATAGTCTCTGTATCAAACATTTGTTCCATGTAACGGAGAAACATGTTATTTGCAAGTGGTTTAAAACATCGTGAACGAAAATTTTGTCTGAAAATAATTTGATTTTATATTGTCAAGTTTTGGTAGAAGTACTGAAATTTTATAGTAAAAAATAATTTTAAAGGGTAGATTAGATGATCAATCAATGAACAGTTCTGCGATTGGACCCATGAACGTGCGCTTAGGAAGAAAGCGAGGATGTGTTAACGAAAAATAAATTTCGGGTGGGACGAAGTTTGCCGGGTCGGCTAGCATTTTATAAACATAAGTATAAACACATTTTTTGATAAATATTTATCTGAAGTATACAAGAAAACACATGCATC
This sequence comes from Toxorhynchites rutilus septentrionalis, assembly GCF_029784135.1. Taxonomy (NCBI): domain Eukaryota; kingdom Metazoa; phylum Arthropoda; class Insecta; order Diptera; family Culicidae; genus Toxorhynchites; species Toxorhynchites rutilus. Next base: position 147,842,071 of record NC_073746.1, read on the forward strand.
TTGGTCATCTTTCATAAACTCACAAGTTATACATATACTGCATATAATATTACTAAGTTATACATCACTGCTTTTTCAAGTCAAAATAATTCTGACCGCAAAGGGTTATGATTATTCGGGTCATCTCTTCGCACCATTGTCTAATGGAACTTTTGTCTTTAAACTGCACAATTTCGTCATCATAACCTATACACGAACACCCTTCACTCAGATTTCCCGCCATTGCAATTCTAGGTAAACGTATTAATTGCCATCTAATGCATCAGAACGTAAAACAAGTCGATAACACCTGTTCATGCACATACATGAAAACGTGTCAATATTTCGTAGATGAACTATCAAAGCAATGGGATGAGTATCTCTGGGTGATAGAATATCACAAAAAAATGTCTACTCACCTTATGATTCTGGGGAACGGGTTCGCTGGTGTGATCACATGTTTAATCCATTGTTCTAGTGTTGCTGTTAGTAACTTCTTTCATCTCCTTTCTTGTAACCTCTGAACCATGGTATACTGGTTGAGGTTATTTCTCTGCAAGCCTTCATTCACTAAGTTGGAGGAAATAGTAAGGCTGGAACCTGCTCCAGCCATGATGCTGCTTATTCCCAGCAGCACTTTTACCGTTGCAGAACACAATCTGGTAAAAGCTTGCAAGGGTTTATGACAAAGCAAATTTATTACGCCTCTTGGTCATCATTATTCCCGGTGCAAGGCTCTGTGTGTTTCCTGTCCGACCACGCAGTACAATGTGGGTACGGTCATGGTAATAGAGTTTATGTGCATTTTACGATTGGTCGAAGCGGTAAACTTTTCCCGCTGGGAAAATGCCTATCCTTACTCATTCAATTAATTAAAACACTGCTTTGGGTAGATGATGAATCTGGTGCGTCCTCAAATGTTTCCTTGTTATCTGTTTTAAATAACAAGGTGATTGGTGGCACCGATAAAAATAACAAGGACGTATATGTTTTGTCGTTGGAACACATGTTTTGAGTTGTCGAAGGATTGGTAAATAAAATTATTATTTCATTCTAAAATAATATTCGAAATAGGAAACAAGTGGGTTGATCAAAATGATTTCGTAGTCCAGCGTCAACAATGTAAGCGTGTCTCTCCATTTGAAAATATCTACATAATGTTTTCCCAAGTCTAGTAGTCAATTTCAAATATTTCACAATTGAATCAAAATAATTCGATCAAAAAATATAAATATGGGAAAATGTTCATTTTAATTATGTTCATATCTGACAAAACAAAGCCATAATATTAAACTTGAACCCAAAGGTTTCAGTGTTGAAAAGGGCAACATTTCAACCGTTTTTTCAAGTTTCGCATCCCTTCATTTCCTGTGGCTCGAAATAAAATGTTCATTTTAAAGTGAGTTAATACAGAATGTACACATTTTCAGTATGGTCTGACCGTTTTGTATAAGTATACTTCGTTTGCTTCTGTTGATAGGAGAAAAAAGTCGATCCATTAGAAAGCTCCTATTTTCTAGTCAAAGCTTGCGGATTACTAGCTAATGCCATCGCCCCGAGACACTTTGTATTCTTGTTGCTTGTTTCGAGCGTAAACATAGGTTACGCTATGTTTGTTTCCCACACAAAATCCTCGACAAGGACGGAATGCATGCTAATGGGACCGTGTTTGTTTTTCCTTCTTATGTATTACTCGCTGGCGGGATGTATTGCTCCTACATGTCAGAGGTCGGAAAGTCTGGGGAAAAAAAGTGCTAGAGGATATTCATGTGGATAATCTCATCATCATGAATCTAGACTAGTTATCCTTTTCAACGGATGGTTCTATGAAGTGATTCCGACGTAAATGTGGAAAAAGAATTACTTTCAATGTGATTTTATAGTAAAAACAAAATCTTCCAAAATGAATGCCTTTTTTTCGTTGATTCTTTATTATTCTCTAGCCTCGTTTGTCACCCCATGCACTCTCAGATTAGCGATGAATATACGTTGTTCGTCGATTTTGACGTAGGATTACGTCTTTCGAGAACATATTGGGGTACAAATTGAAAATCGAAAATCGAGCACATCGTGAAAATTGTCCAATTTCAAACGCTCATTGCTCAGTCATTTCTTGATGGATTGATGAAATTTTTGCTTCAATAGATTTCGGCACTCCATAACAATTTTTTGTTTTGAAGAAAATAATATATGTCATGAAACTAACTATCGAACAATTGAAAAATCTCAGCCCCTATCCTAACGGAAATACCCACTTCTGATTGGTCGAAATTGACGACACATGCGGCGGGTCCCTAACAGAGACATCAAAACCAAGCTGCCTGGGGGAAATCGACATGAAAATACATGAAAGTAGGGGGTAGTGATATCCGATTTATGAAATTAATCGTTCATCAGCTAATCGAATACTTTTCAGCAGTTTGATATTCGATACGATTAATCGCCCCAAATAATCGATTAATCAATTATTATCTTTTACGCTAAACTCGTAAACGAAGCTCAATTCGCGTTGACGGCGTTGAGCTTCCTCGACGAGTTCAGGGGAGCGTCAAAGATAATAATTGAAGTTCAGGATGGAACTGCAGCAGCCGTACGTTTTTGACGTGGGACTACGTCTAACCGGAGTATATAGGAGTGACATGAAAACCTAAACACAGAACAAGCAGGAAAAAATGAAAGATTCCGAATGCTTATAACTCGAACATTTCTTAATAGAGCGGAAAGATGTTTGCATCAATTGATAAGAAAAATATCTACGCGTCTATCACAATAGATAAAATGTTATTTTCCATGAGATAAACAGTTGAATAACTGTAAAATGTCAAGCGTTATCTAAACGCCCTAACTGCTAAGTTTTGATTGGCCCGCCTTACCGTTTCCCCAACACAGAATTCAAAATCAATGTACATGTGGGAATCCGCAAGTAGGGGGTATTTTTATTTCCACCGAGCTGTGTTTCCCTAACACGGACTTCAAAATCAATGTGCCTGGGAACTAGAAATAGAATAAGTTGCATTGAGAGAAATAGATGTATACATTGTCCGTTCTGTGGTTCAAATTTTTAGTATCAATAACAACTCCACAGCCAGTCCGCTTGCAACTAGTTGCCGGTGGCGGCTATGGTGCCCATCATCATTAGCATCGAGATATTTCCGTCGAATGAAAAGTGGAGGAAAGGAATGAGAAGGTCCCACGTCTCTCCGGGTATGTCAACGACATGACCCACTCGCCTTTTTTCTCTGGATCGATTAATCGACGAAAATTATTCGTTCGCTTCAATTATTGGTTGCGCAGTATTCGTTCGATTAATAATCGATTTCTGTAGAAAGTATTCGATTAATCGATTAATCGAACGATTACCGGGAATCACTAGTAGGGGAAACTTTTGTTCCTACCACAATGTGTTCCCTAACAGAGAAATTAAAACCAAATCATTATAAAAGAGTTTAACGATGTAATTCTTCAAACATATCTGAAATCAACAGATAGCCTAACGGAATCCTACGTCAACTATGCGGTCGTGTCTCGGACACAACCCTCCTGTGACTTTTTTCAACAGTTTACTTTTGAAAATCGACACTATCAATAATTAATGATTCCGGGTTCCTTCCGCCACTACAATTTTTACAATCCGTTTGAAGTTCTATTCAATTCATATAACAAATGGTTTTTCTAAAGCCCCCATTTGGAGTATTGAATAAGGTTAAATTTACGGATTTCTGAACAGTTACGAAATTTCCTCAAAGTCCTACGTCAAGCTTCCGTTCGTTCCTTTAGGCTCAGACACTTCTACTTTTTTTTACACGTTTTTGGTTTTATCATTGATATCTAACAATTTTTTTCTCCATTAACATGAATTGTGGATAATATTCTGTCATTAAAGGGTGACCATTTTATTGTTTTCTTTTCATTCTACCAAAAAGAGTTTTAAAACTAGCATTAACTAAATTTCGGAGGGGAGAGTAACATAAATGAATCGTTTGTTTGAGCAGGTTTTGAGTCCCTAAGCGTATCTACATCGACTATCAAAATTCCAGAAAAAGTTAGTTCTACGAACCCCGTTTAAATTGGGGTTGCAAATATTCGTTTGTTTCAGGAACCCCATAAGTTCCTGTTTCTAATTATCACCATGGGCTACGCTGCAATAGATATACATTTTTTTATTGTTTACATCCAATGTCCTGGAAAAAAGGTAACGACGATGGTGAAGTTTCAAACGACAAAGCATGCGCTGCCATAACTATTTCTCAAATAATGACGTCAGTCGTTGTATTTATCTTTGATTGCCCACCGCATCCATGTGAAAATGCTATTTTCAGGAAGTAATTTATCAATTGAAAACGTACATTTTTTGGAGTTCCCGCTGAATATGAGGCTAATGTGATAGTGTGCAGTGAATATTTGTGAAATAACGTCGAAAAAGACGGATAAAAGTGATATTTCCATGTGCCATTTTCACTCCCCCACATCCATAGATACAAACGAAGTTTCATTATTTTAACGTTATGTAGTGTATGTTTCGAAGGCTCTCAGTGTCGGTGTGTATGTTGTGAAAGAATAATCGCCAATTAATCAAAATTTCACTACAAATGTTACTGATTTCGAGAACTAAGCATACGTTCGCTCTCAGGATTTTTAACAACATCATTAATCGAAATCACAATTACAATTGTCATCTGTTCAAAAACAAACAGTTGAATGATTTCATGAGAATTTTGGCTCAAATTATCATGCATCCGTGAGTATTTTGAACATTGTTTTGTTTCTTTCATACACATTCCATATACAGGGTTTTCCATTTCGGGCTTCCGAAAGTATACAGCCCTGCGCTGACAACCGTTTGACATAGCTGTCAACCAAAGCGTCATATCGTTAGTTGAATGTCTGCCATTTTACAATATGGATCGTTTTAGCATCGCACAACGTGTTAATTTTGTTAAATTATACTACAAAAATGATGAAAAACCGGCAAATGTTTTTCGAGCATTACGAACGGATTTTGGTCGTCGTGGACGGCCTACAGAGCACGCAATCGCTAATGTAGTGCGTAAATTCAAACAAACTGGATCCGTAGCGGATATTGTGAAACCTGTGCATCATCGTAATGTACGTTCGGCCGAAAATATTGCTGCTGTTGCTGCCAGTGTGGAGGATGACCCGAATGTTTCGATTCCACGGCGTGCTCAGCAATTGGGCTTGTCAAACACATCATTGTGGCGAATTTTGCATTTGGACTTGCACCTACATCCATATAAAGTCCAACTGGTACAAAAATTAGAGCGTGGTGACCATGGAATGCGTCGGGCATACGTCGATTGGGTGAACGAACAACAGCAGCAAAATGCTGAATTTTCGCATCAAATTTTCTTCAGCGATGAGGCACATTTCGAGCTCGGTGGCTATGTGAATACCCAAAATTTCCGTATATGGGGCTCATACAATCAACACGTGATTGTTGAGAGGCCATTGCATCCGCCAAAAGTCACTGTTTAGTGCGCATTATGGTCTGGTGGAGTCATCGGGCCGTATTTCTTTGAAAATGAGGACGGCGAGACGGTAACTGTGAATGGTGAGCGCTATGGCCGCATGTTAACCGATTTTTTTTGCCACAAATTGAAAATATGGATACAGATGACATGTGGTTTCAGCAGGACGGCGCCACGTGCCACACAACACGACCAAACATGGCCATATTGCGAACGAAATTTGAGGGACGCATAATTTCGCGTTTTGGTGATGCCAATTGGCCGTCCAGATCATGCGATTTGAACCCGCTAGACTTGTTTTTGTGGGGTTATGCGAAAGACCGTGTCTATGCCAACTCTTCGCAAACTCTTGAACATTTGAAAGACAACATTCGTGAAGTTATGACCGAGATACCGCCCCATATGTGCCGAAAAGTCATCGAAAATTACCTGTTCCGGATCAAAGTGTGCGAGGAAGCCCTAGGTGCACATTTGAATGATGTTGTATTTCACACATAATGACATAAACCAAACTTTAATTTGAAATAAAAGTTTCATCGAAATTCGAATTCTAAGTGTGTTTTATTTCAATTTACTTTCGGAATTTAAAGTTGGAAAACCCTGTATATACAAATAATTCCATATATATACAAATAAATACGACACGATATTTTGCTTGCCAATACATATATACTTCGCCTGCTCATCCACCTCTATATGTAGCTAATTGGTTTACATCCGATGTTGCAAGAAACATGGGCATTTCAACATAATCGGAATGCCTTCTTATTTTAATTGTGTCCCAGACATGACCGCGAAATGCAAGCGTGGTGTTCGGCGAACAACAACAAAAAAGCGGAAGTCTTAAAAAGGACAAGAGTCAATGGAAAAATACAAATAAATAGGAAGGGAAAGGATGTTCCAGCTCGGAAACTCTAAGCTGAGAACTTTAATTTACATTGCGTCGTCTCCCGTAAAAGAAAACTACCAGAAACTACGCGAAAAAACAACTATTTCGTTACAATATAGTTACTGGAAACCCCCAAATGATAAAAAAATACACTTCAAGTTTTCGTTCATCCAGTTTTCTCACTTGAAAAACTTCAAGAACCCAACAGATCCTCTATCTTCCCCCACAACTTTTTGTTAATTTCCTTATGCTTAAAGAGTATAACAAATAATACTTATCAGACTCCTCTTACACTCCCCCCCTCTTTAATCAGAGCATAACTTAAAAACAGCTTCATTCTTACTTGGTATGAGCAATATGAACATTCTTCTTCTTCTTCAATGGCACTAACGTTCCTAGAGGAACTTCGCCGTCTCAACGTAGTATTACTTGCGTCATTTTTATTAGTACTTAGTTAAGATTTCTATGCCAAATAACACGCCTTGAATGCATTCTGAGTGGCAAGCTCTAGAATACGCGTGATCACAGTGCAAGTCGGAGGAAATTTCTTTGACGAAAAATTCCCCCGACCAGAACGGGAATCGAACCCGAACACCCGGCATGTTAGTTATGACGCTAACCACTCGGCCACGGGTGTACAATATGAACATTAAAAGTATTGAATTGAATAACTCCAAAACCGTCAAATATATTTTGATATATTTATTTTATATATTTTTATATATATTTTTATATATATTTTTATATATTTATTATATATATTTTGAACTTAACTTGTTATATTGGTAACATGGTGGTCCCAGATAATATGTTTTGGATCTGATAATCGAAGCTCATACCAACAAATTGGAGGACCAGGTCAAAATTTTGAGAAAAACAGTTTTTTGTTGTTTTCTTGCAAGTGCGTCAAATGAACATACCGTTCTGAATCATATTTCGGACACTTTGTTCTAATCTCTTGAAATGCTTAATGCACTGATGATATACTACTTTATATTAGGCTGTCAAAAAAGTGATGCAAAAGAACCTCCCATCCGAGCTCCCGGAGCTTCTGGCGCGTCACCAAAGAAGTGTGTGGCCTGGCGTTGTCCTGATGGAAGACAATGCGGCCTCTGTTTATCAAAGATGGCCTCTTTTTCATGAGTGATACCTTCAAGCGGTCCAGTTGTTGGCAGTACAGGTTCGAATTGAGCGTTTGGCCATAGGGAAGCAGCTCATAATAGATTATTCCTTGACAATCCCACCAAACACACAGCAGAACCTTCCTGGCCGTTAATGAGGGCTTGGCCACCGTCTGAGCCGCTTCAGCGGGCTTCGACCACACCCGTTTGCGCTTCACGTTGTCGTAAGTGACCCACTTTTCATCGCCAGTCACCATCCGCTTCAGAAACGGGTCGATTTTGTTGCGATTCAGCAGCGATTCACATGCGTCGATACGGTCAAAGATGTTTTTTGCGTCAACGTGTGTGGCACCCATGCATCGAGCTTCTTTGTGAATCCAAGCTTCTTCAAATGGTTAATAACGGTTTGATGACTTATCCCCAGCTCTTGGCCGATGCTACGGCTGCTACTATGCCGGTCTTTCTCGGCTTATTCAGCGATTTTGTCGCAATTTTCGACGACAGGCCTTCCGGAGCGTGGCGCATCTTCGACGACCTCTACACCAGAACGAAAACGTTGAAACCATCGTTGTGCGGTGGAAATGGAAACTGTATCGGGTCCATAAACTGCACAAATTTTATTGGCAGCTTGAGATGCATTTTTGCCTTTGTCATAGTATTTCTGTAAAATATGTCGGATTTTCTCTTTATTTTGCTCCATATTTGCGACACTATAACGCACGAACGACTTAACCAAGCAAAACCAAAATACCTTTCCAACAAGCTATAGTATGACTCGATACAATGAATACAACTAGAACTACGCGCTTACAACGACACCTCGCGGAAATACCGCAGGACTTTTTTGACAGCCTAATATATGAAAATGGATTTATGGATTACTGTCTGTTTGTCTGTATGTCTGTATGTCTGTCTGTCGGAAATTTTGGGTGCAATAAATGTTTCTATGGTGGTAAGACACTCCCCCCCTCCCTCTCTAAGTGGGAGCTGCCACACAAATGAAAGACAAATCTCTGCCTAACTCGAAAACTAATCAAGCAAATGGAACCACATTTGACATGTGAAGGTTTTACGGGGCTCGAAACGTTTCTATGATGAATACTTAGGGTGAGCACGTAGAATTTACCCGTTCATAAATATTTAAATTTCTCACGTTGTTCGATATTGTATAAACCACACGATAGATAATATGTTTAAATTGTAAGTGATACACGCAACAACAAACCTTTATAACACAACGCTCTTGTGAGCCACATCATTATACGCTTTGAAAGCTCACTATCGTCATCATACCTATCATTGTCACGCTAACAAAGCTCATCTAGCCACATCATTGTCAGCATAGAGATCTAAAACAATCATCATCGCGATGACCCGTCTCGAACAACAATCCCACTTGTTACGCTACACAAATGTCCATCCAAAAGCAACACAATCCTCATTGTAACGCAACACAGTAGTTTTTGTTCTCGCCTTTATCATGCCAAGATTATAAAACTGACCGAATGACCAAATAAAACGACTCCAAAAGTAGACTCGAGAGAACTCAGTTCAAAATTCAAACGCTTTTCTTAATTCATCCGAAAAAACGTACGGTTTCCGGATCGGTTCATCTGTGTGCCGAGCAGTAAAGCCTTCGACGTCCGGTGTTCATTTCAAGCACCAGCCGGTGCATTATCATTGGTCCTTCGAACCGGATTCGAAGGGAAGTTCAACCGGAAAGTGCCGTTTAGTAGTTCGGTCGTTCAGTTCGCGCAAGTTTGGCGTAAGTTCAGTGCGTAAGAGTGCATCTGTATTCGATTAAGCAAACAATTGCTGTTGTGAAAAATTCGATTCGATTGCTATTCAGTTCGCGCAAACCGGGGCAATATTCGTGCTAGAGAGTACATCACGTTGGGTGTATCTCTAAGTGTAGACAAAAGAATTTCATTCATTGGCGCTGTGTGCGCATGAAGACTGTGTTCATTCGCGCTAAATCGCTTAAATTTCGCGCTCGAGAGTTCACCAAGTCGGGTGTATCTCTTAATGAGTGCAGGAGAGTTCAAATCGGTGGTGATAAAATTGTGATCTTCGATCAAATTTCGCGCTACATCGCGCAAAGAATTCCAATACGGAAGTGTATCAACCAAATTCGCTGTGCACGGAGAAAAAGTGGAATAGTGGTCCAATCCATTCATAAGAATCGTGCATGAGAAAGTGTATTCCATTAGCTTAGCTCTGTGCAAGCAAGAAAAGAATTTCTACTGTGAGAAGTTCGTTCAGTTCGCGCATAATTCGCGCTAAAGAGTACGTCAAGACGGATGTAGCTCTGTTCGTAAGCAGGTGAAATCAAGTGTATTTCAAATTCAGCGCATCTCTGTGTACAAGAGAAAGCCGTCGGTGTGATCGTTGATCAATTCGCGCGAATATCGCGCCTGAGGGGACACCAAGTCGGGTGTACTCTGTGTTCGAGCAGGAGAAGTTTCAACTCATCGCTGCGGGTGACCGAAGGATCTGAAGTCAATTCGTGCAGCAGTTTTTCCAGCAAACTCTGGTAACGGATAATTCGACGCTGTGTGAACGTATAGCATCTGGTGAGTACGTTCCAAGCTATTTCATTAAGTGTGGCTAGCAGTAGCTATTTACTACAATACGGTGGAAAATTGGGTGACTCTTTAGTCATTGTGGCAATTGGTGACTGACGGTAGGCGGGTTGTACCACGCCTTCAATTTCGATTCCTTATCCAAAGGGGATTCTTGGTGTGCGTTTCTATATAATAACGAAACTATGCCACCAAAGGAAGATAAAATATTAGCGGAGTTGCTTATTCAACGTAAGGGAATATACGCTGTTCGAGATTCCATCGAAAAGTTCATCGAAAATTACAATCCCGATCGAGACAGTTGTCAATTATCAGTGCGCATTGAATCGTTGGATCGTGTAAATGCTGATTTCTTGAGAGCACAAGATGCTATCGATAGGTTAGATAAAACGGAGATGCTTGAAGAATACATAAATGAACGAGTTGATTTTGAGCAGCGCTTCTGCGAGGCCAAGGGTTTTCTACTTTCTCGACGTAACCCTGAGTTTAATCAAACAGTACTGAATACTTCGATGACGAACCATGGCCATTCATTTTCGTCCAGCTTCCACCTTCGTTTACCTAAAATCGATTTGCCAAAATTCAATGGCGATTTCTCACGATGGCTATCGTTTAGAGACACATTTACCTCGATGGTACATTCAAATGGAGACATACCAATGGTTGCAAAATTGCAATATCTGTTGCAATCATTGGAAGGGGAGGCAAAGAAACCTTTCGAATCTGTGGATATAGAAGCTGATAATTATGCTTCTACTTGGGAGGCCTTGAACAAAAGGTATGATAATCGTCGATATCTTAAACGACAGTTATTTCGAGCACTTCATGAATTGCCGTCGGTGAAACAGGAATCATCTCGTGATATTCATAATTTGGTGGACGATTTTCAGCGCCATGTGCGTGCTTTGGGAAAATTAGAAGAACCTGTCAATTATTGGGATACGCCTTTGATTTACATGTTGACGAATAAACTGGATAAATCGACAATAAGAGCATGGGAGGAAAGAACAAGTGAACAGGATGATGTTAAATATGAGGAGTTGGTTGATTTTCTTTACCAGCGTGTACGCGTCTTGAATTCAGTTGCTCCATCTCTTTTCAAAATTGATTCGTCCAAGGTGGCCGGTGCAAATACAAAATTCAACAAGATTAAGTTTGTCGCCAATGCAGCTTCGTCAGAAAAATCCAATGTTACATGTATGATGGGATGTCAGGATGGTCACACGCTTCGCATTTGTCCAATATTTCTTGGGAAAAACGTTCGCCAGCGCAAGGAGTTTGTCACACAAAAGAAATTGTGTTGGAATTGTTTGAGTGCAGGTCACCAAATGAAGAAATGCATTTCAAAATATACATGCCGTACTTGTCATGATCGTCATCACTCTTTATTACACGATATTGATGCATCCAAACCGTCTACACATTCAACATTAACACCGCCAAGATCTGAGCCACAACCACTGCCATCCACCTCGGTTCCACGTCCAAGTTCATCTCAGCAAGTTAGTATGATCGTCCAAAACGCAGGCAATATGGTTTTATTGGAAACAGTAATACTCAACGTTGTCGATGATTACGGCAAAGAATATAAGGCCAGAGCTCTTCTTGATTCAGCATCTATGAGCAATTTTATGTCAAGTCAGTTGGCAAACGTTTTATGCAATCGCCGTACCAAAACAGATATTTCAGTGGCAGGAATTGGTCTCTCCACGCAACGAGTTAGAAGTGCAATTACCACAACTATTGCATCAAGATCCCAACAATTTTCTACCAAACTCGAGTTCCTTATACTAAGACAACCGTCGGCAGAACTGCCAACAATGTCAATCGATATCTCCCGATGGAAATTACCGGATATTACACTTGCCGATCCACATTTTCATATTCCTGGTAAAATTGATTTGGTTATCGGATCTGAGGCGTATTGGGAGCTACACTCAGGTCGAAAAATAAATCTTGGAAAAAATCGTCCGTGGTTGACAGAAACTCCATTCGGATGGGCAGTGTCAGGTTCGACACCAAACAGAATTGAATGTATTCCGAAAATTTGTAATCTTTCTACTGCAACGGAACGTCTAGAATCAACCCTTCAAAAATTTTGGGAGATTGAGAATATTTCATCGAATTCAACACATTCTGAAGAAGAGAACATTTGTGAAGAATTCTATAAGGCAACCACAACCCGCAGTTCAACGGGTAGATATATTGTACGGCTTCCAAGGAATGATAATCCAGAGATAATTCTTGGAAAATCTCGAGAAATTGCTGAACGCCGCTTCCTGAGCCTGGAACGACGTCTCAATCGAAATCCTGAAATTAAAGGTTCATACCACAATTTCTTAAACGAGTACGCCCAGCTGGGGCACATGAAGAAAATTGATGATCCAGTAAACGATTCCAGTCCTCATTGCTACTTGCCACACCACGCCGTTTTCAAAGAGTCGAGTACATCAACGAAACTGAGAGTTGTATTCGACGCATCATGTAAAACCTCGTCCGGATATTCGCTGAACGATACCTTATTAGTTGGCCCTGTCGTTCAGCAAGACCTTCTTTCCATTGTGATGAGATTTAGAACACATCCCATCGCTCTTGTTGCGGACATCGAGAAGATGTACCGGCAAATAGAACTTCATTCAGATGATCAACCCTTTCAGCGTATCCTCTGGCGTTCAAACCCAACTGATCAACTTTCTACGTTTGAATTACAAACAGTTACGTACGGTACTGCGTGCGCACCGTATTTGGCCACCAGAACATTGCAACAGTTAGCGAAAGATGAAGAACTTTCCTACCCAGTCGCTTGCAATGCTATTCAGAATGATTTTTATGTTGATGATCTACTGACGGGCGCATCAAACGAAAAGGCAGCTATCCAGCTACGTCAGCAGCTTACAAGTATCATCGATGCTGCAGGCTTTTCACTGAAGAAGTGGGCATCGAACTCCCATAAAGTACTGAAAGATGTACCACCAGAAAATTTGGCAATTCAGTCGTTTTATAATATACAGAAAGAAGAAGCCATTTCAACACTTGGATTAATGTGGGATCCACAATTAGACACATTAAGATTCAAGGTTCAGCTGCCTCCCCCAGCAGCAATTTTGACCAAACGCAAGGTCATGTCTTACATAGCTCAAATCTTTGATCCTCTTGGTATCGTGAGCCCGACAATCACGATGGCCAAATTATTTATGCAGCGTTTGTGGGCGTTAAAGGCGGACGGCCAAATCTGTGAATGGGATGATCCGCTTCCAGAGAGAATGCAAGAAGATTGGAGAAAATTTCACAAAACGTTACACATATTGAGCGAAATACGTGCTCCCAGATTCGTGCTTCAAATTGACGCATCCACTATTCAACTACACTTTTTCGCCGATGCTTCGGAGAAAGCGTACGGAGCTTGTTGCTTCGTTAGAACAGAAACTTTTCATAAAAAGATATTTGTTCGATTACTAGCGGCTAAATCAAAGGTTGCCCCGCTTGCCACCCACCATTCAATCGCACGATTAGAGCTCTGTGCAGCACGTTTAGCTACGCAACTCTTCGAGAAGATACAATCCGCCATCAATTTACATGCAGCAATATTCTTTTGGACCGATTCAACAACGGTTCTTCAGTGGTTGCGCGCGTCACCAAGTCGCTGGAAGCCCTTTGTGGCTAATCGAGTGTCTCAAATCCAGCATTCAACAGATGTTAATAATTGGCGACATGTTCCTGGCATAGACAATCCTGCCGACGATATTTCCCGTGGATTAAATGCAGTTGATATTATGAACTGCGAACGTTGGTGGAATGGTCCATCGTGGTTGTCGAAATCAACAAATTCATGGCCACAGCAAGTTATATCGTCAGAAGAATCCGTTAGCGCATCTTCAGAACAACGCAAAATACCAGTCATCGCAATGAATACGATCGTACTTGATTGGTGCAATGATTTATTCGCACGCTACTCATCGTTTGGAAAGTTACGACGTGTTGTCGCATTCTGCATGCGATATTTGCATCGTCTTCGCGAACTTGTTTCATTACATCGTTCCAGCCCTGATTCATACAAGAAACCAAGCGTCTACACCGACACAGCAAATATACTCCCGTTAAATACCGATGAACTCAACCAAGCTGAAATAAAATAATGCCATCTGGCGCAACAAGAAAATTTCCCCGAAGAAATCAACGATCTGCAAGAGAAAAATCGTGTCTCGAACTCATCACCGCTTAGATTTCTGAAACCATTCATTGACCCGATCGGCATTATTCGCGTTGGTGGCCGGCTACACAATGCCGCGTTGCCACACAACATCAAACACCCAATCGTTTTATCTGCGAAACACCCACTCACTGTTTTGTTAGCCAGATATTTCCATCTCAAGCTACTGCACGCAGGTCCTCAACTGCTGCTAGCCACACTCCGCCAGAAATACTGGATTCTGGGCGGTAGGAATCTCACAAAATCCGTCTATCACCATTGCCACACTTGCTTTCGAAGCAAGCCCACATTGGTGCAGCAAAGCATAGCAGATCTTCCAGCGTCACGAGTCTCACCAACTCGACCTTTTTCCATATGTGGAGTGGATTACTGCGGACCATTTTTCGTTAAATCCGCAGTAAGGAAACATGGTCCCACCAAAGTTTATGTCGCTATCTTCGTTTGTTTCTCGACCAGAGCGGTTCATATAGAGCTCGTAAGCGACTTATCCACAGCAGCGTTCCTGGCAACTCTTCGTAGATTCGTCGCACGTCGTGGTAAAATCGTCGAAATTAACTCGGACAACGCTACCACATTCAAGGGAGCTTCACATGCTTTAAACAAGGTCTATCGCATGTTGAAGATTGAAGAAGGAGAACGCCAACATATTTTCAATTGGTGTTCGGAGAATGAAATCCGCTGGAAATTCATCCCACCCCGGGCGCCACATTTTGGGGGCCTGTGGGAGGCTGCCGTAAAGTCAGCAAAAACCCACATGCTGAAGGTGCTGAACAACGTCAACATCCGATACGAGGACATGCTCACACTGCTAGCACAAGTGGAAATGTGCCTAAATTCGCGTCCACTCACCCCGATGTCAACCGATCCTTCCGATCTCGATGTTCTTACTCCAGGGCATTTTTTGACTGGAAGTAATCTTCAAGCTGTACCCGAAGCCGATTTGAAGGAGGTTCCAGACAATCGACTTGATCACTGGGAAACTACACAAAAGTGGTTTCAAAAGATATGGTCCCGCTGGTATCCGGAATATCTGCAGCAGTTGCAGTCTAGGGCAAACAAGGGCTGCCATCCATCCACCAAAATGGAGATCGGATCCATCGTCATCATAAAGGAGGACAATGCTCCGCCAGCCAGCTGGCCGCTCGGCAGAATTGTGAAGGTACACCCCGGGAAGGATGGAGTTGTTCGGGTTGTAACGCTACGAACAGCATCATCAATGGAAGTTCTGCGTCCAGTGGCTCGCATCGCTCTTCTACCAATACCATCGCCGACTACAATTTCATCATGAACCAGGTAGAGCAACCCATATGGGAGAACTTGCTCGATGCGCACCTGCGCATTGCACAGGTGATTATAATTCCAAGAAACTAATTCCAAACGTTCGATCTACCTGGTCTTTTCTGTTTCATATGTGGCTGAGGAAACAACATCGAGGGCATCTGCATAACGCTCGTCTTTCACAATTCGATATGATATGAACATCACCAACCATCTGACCAAATGTAAGACGATCATCCTCATCGTGGTCCTGCTACAAGAAGTGAATAAAATTAAAATATGTTGAAACATCTTCCATGTTTCAAGGTGGCCGGAAAATGTTCGATATTGTATAAACCACACGATAGATAATATGTTTAAATTGTAAGTGATACACGCAACAACAAACCTTTATAACACAACGCTCTTGTGAGCCACATCATTATACGCTTTGAAAGCTCACTATCGTCATCATACCTATCATTGTCACGCTAACAAAGCTCATCTAGCCACATCATTGTCAGCATAGAGATCTAAAACAATCATCATCGCGATGACCCGTCTCGAACAACAATCCCACTTGTTACGCTACACAAATGTCCATCCAAAAGCAACACAATCCTCATTGTAACGCAACACAGTAGTTTTTGTTCTCGCCTTTATCATGCCAAGATTATAAAACTGACCGAATGACCAAATAAAACGACTCCAAAAGTAGACTCGAGAGAACTCAGTTCAAAATTCAAACGCTTTTCTTAATTCATCCGAAAAAACGTACGGTTTCCGGATCGGTTCATCTGTGTGCCGAGCAGTAAAGCCTTCGACGTCCGGTGTTCATTTCAAGCACCAGCCGGTGCATTATCACACGTGTTTCATCAGTTCTCATCATCGTTAACAGTTTACTGTGATTGCTTGCTAAGTGTTTCGCAGTTGACTATAAAATATAATCAAGTGTAATGTAATTTTCGTTCAAAAAATTACAAAATAAAGTGTCCGAAATTTGAATCGAACTTTCCCTACGATTCATACTTCGGACAGTTGAAATTGGTGGTACTACAATGTGAGTTTTTAGGTTTATTATGGATGCAAAGCGTAGATATATATAACGTACCAAAAAAAATTAAATCTTGTATAAATAATACACATGTTTTTCAGCTTCAGACCAACAGATAGATATGAGGGAAGTTGAATAATTAGTGAACAATGTGCAATTGGATGAACTTCTAACAGAAGAATCCTTGAATCCTCCCTATGTTGACGTGTATCCTGGTAATTCATCAACTCATGGTAAAAGTAAGCGTCACGTTACTTCTACAGTAGCCACAAGCGAGTCCTGGGATATGTTGTATAAACAAGTAGAACCTACGAAGAAGTTGATTGAAATGACGAAGCGCCAACAAACTTGAGGAAAAGAAAAGGAAAAACCGAGTTGAAACGGAAATACAAAGAAATCCAAACATTATCTAAGCTGAGAAAGCAGGAAGAACGTATGGAGCAGAAAGAAAAATTTGAAGAACTGGAAAAGACAAAAAAAGCTGCTAAGAATTAAGAAAGACAAATTGGTACAAAAGGATATTGATTAAATGGATGTAACTTAGTAACAAAAATTAAGAATCAAGATTCATGCTCTGATGCCTTCAATTATTTTATTACCATGAACAACAAATAACCTGAATTCAAATATATAATTATCATTGAAGCAATGCGAGCCTTACAGTATTTTAAACCATGAAGCTACAAAGAAACATCAATAAACGACAAGCATGTTGGGGAAAATAGAAAATATTATAAAAGAGGTTGTTGAAAATTATCTCAAACCAATTAAAAAAAAAACAATTGGTTAAAGTTCTATTACAATTTTACCAGCCATCAATGGTTGTCGACAATTTTTAAGACATTTGTGTGTGCATGGAATGTTGCAGCACACTTTTAGACAGGCCAAGTCGTTGTTATTTTCGGATATTCGATCATTTTATAGTATTAGTAATTGCGCAGGAATATAAATTGTTCTCAAACCCACAAGAAACCGTTATGCAAACAGAGTGTCCGAAATTTGATGTTTTTATAAATAGTGTCCAAAGTTTGATTCTTAATTTGAAAAGCATTTTATTCGACGATTTGTTTTAATGTTTTCAATCAAATAGGTACCAAAGTAGAAATCTTAAAAGCATATTGAACTAGTTTATTAAAAATATCAATCAAATAATACCTGTGCATAAAGTTTATATCTGTTTTCTGCATCAGATGCCTTAAGCGTCCGGAAATATGATTAAGAACGGTAGGAGGGTTCTCAAACAAACGATTCAAATCTTTTCCTATTTTTAAATTGACTAGATGATATTCCAATTTTCATTCTTACATAAAGGCCATTCATTCATTCATTACTATCAACAGGCCTGAACATAAGTGCCCTAATAATACAACATCTAATATCTACTTAAAACTAAACCTTACTGGAAAGAGCGGTCAAGTATGCCTTTTTCAAGCTTGCACGAGATAAGTGAAAGTCATAAAACAAGTAGCAACGATTAAAAACACGAGACATACTCAATACGGGTTCGTTATAATCTTAATTTGTACGAGAGTGAGGGAGGCGGAGAAAAGTATGAGGACGCAGGTTACGAAGGCGTAGGTTAAAATTGATCAACTGAAAAAGATCAGCACAGTCGATTTTCGAAGAAATCAGATTTGATATGAACGTTGCCTTCGCTACATCCCTACGTAAGCTCAGCAAATCGAGTCCGATCAATTTACAACGATTCTCATAGCTTGGTAGATTCGAAGGATCCCTCCAGGGCATGTTACGTAGGGCGAAACGGACGAATTTTCGCTGGATAGCCTCAATCCGCTGGATTCCATTTTGGTAGTCGGGAGACCATACTATGCAAGTGTATTCAAGAGTAGAGCGGACTAGAGCACAATAGAGAGCTTTGATACAATGTGGGTCTTTGAACTGCTTGGTGAAGCGAAAAATCATATCATCTACACAAAAAAAAAATGTTTTTTTCAATGTTGCATTTTCAGTCGCACCATTAATAGAAAGGTCTGGAAACTCTTTGTTATTACTTTGCAAGAATGTTGTAAACAAACATTACAAACCTGTCTCCATGGTGAGCAGTCTAGGAGATGAATATGGGGTGAAAAGTTCACCAAACAATATCTAACGCAGATGTATCCCACAGCATCAAATAAGCTTGGGGATGATAAATCTGGTCTCGGAGAGATGAAACACTCACTAGTAGCAAAATGATGGTGAGGAGCAACGACCAAGGTTGGGAAAGTTTCAAATTGATTCCTACTCTAATGAATGTGGTGGCAAAATGTTTTCTACTGTTTCGGTAGAGTGAACTGTAAATCAGTGGTGAAAGGAGATTTTTTAAATAGTTCCTAACCAACTAGCTATATGGAGGTTGGCTAGTGAGAGCTGAGTTGATGCTGTTCGTAATTTATGTTGAAATGGAAAAAAAAACTTTCCGGCTACTTACATTTTGTTTG
The DNA here is from genome assembly GCF_029784135.1 of Toxorhynchites rutilus septentrionalis. Classification (NCBI taxonomy): domain Eukaryota; kingdom Metazoa; phylum Arthropoda; class Insecta; order Diptera; family Culicidae; genus Toxorhynchites; species Toxorhynchites rutilus. Next base: position 147,861,090 of record NC_073746.1, read on the forward strand.
GATTTCTAGTTCGCGCTACCATGGTACCGTTCTGAATCATATTTCGGACACTATGTTCTAATATTTTGAAATGCTTCATGCACTGATGATATAACTCTAAATTTAATATCACAATTGCTTCTTTAGAGTGATCCCTTGGTTTCACTATCACTTCATTTGAGAATAACATTTGAATTATCACATAGTAGGAAAAAATTCAACAGCACCACTCATTATCGTTTGTGTTTTACGTTTGTTTGGCGTGAGTACGTAGAATTTACCTGTTCATAAATATTTAAATTTCTCCCGTGTTTCATCAGTTCTCATTATCGTTAACAGTTTACTGTGATTGCTATAAAATATAATCAAGTGTAATGTAATTTTCGTCCATAAAATTACAAAATAATGTGTCCGAAATTTTAATTCAATCTGTCCGAAATTTGATTTAGTGTCCGAAGTTTGATTCTTATTCGCTTCATTTGAAAAGCATTTTATTCGATGATTTTATTGTGTTTTCAATCAAATAGGTACCAAAGTAGAAAGCTTGAAAGCATATTGAACTAATTTATTGAAAATATCTACCAAATAATACCTGTGCATAAAGTTTAGATCTGTTTTCTGCATCATATGCCTTAAGCGTCTGAAATATGATTCGACAAGGTAATATGAAAATCTGTCTTGTTATGATTCGTATGAAGTTTATAACATAACATGAGATCTATGTGAACTTTATCCTACACAGAGCGTTTGCTGTTATTATGACTCATGCTTGTTTCTAACTTCCTGATGAGTTTATCTTAATGAACAATATGTATTAATAATGTTCAAGTTTACATTAAAAACGTTATTTGAAAAATCCTTTTGATAATTTGCATTTCATGAATCGTGATACAATTACAGGTCGGACTCGATTATATACAGACTCGATTTTTTTTTATTTCAAATATCACTTATTTCAAGAAAAAATGTTAGCTTTCAACGTTAAAGTGAAATTTAAGTGGCTTTTATATGTACAGTGGGATGAAAAAAGCGATTTTTGAAATTTTTGCTTGAATTTTCACCAGGAGGTTTTTTTTTCGATATTGCTGCGAAATTAAGATAGATAAAAGATAGGTGTCAAAGAACAAATGGTAGAACGATTAGAAAGCTTTAATTTAATTGACAAAAACAATCAAGTTCAATAGAAAAATTATTAAAATTAAAATTAATAATAACACATTAGAAATTACTAACTTTGAAGTTTTTCATTTCCAAAATGTTATTTAAATCTACTAATTTAGATGTTTCACAACTATATCCAGTACTAAATTTTCTCATTTTTCAAATAGAAGCAACATAATTGTCTTCTGTAGCGTACTTTTTAATGTATAGCCAGTTTGAGACAACAGAGTCCGAAACAAAAAAATGTTCTATAACTCTGTTATTGTTGAAATTCGTACATATTCGTAGAAGGATTTTTTTCATCAAATATGATTTTCTTTCACCTAACGAATGAATTCGGATTTTTTATATGAGAAAGGTATTCTATGGCTTGAGGTGGATGAATCAAAAATTAAACTCTTCTTTCATATATACGAAAAATATATGCATAAAAAAAGATTAAAAAAATTTTTTTTTTGCTCTATCATATACAGGATTTGAGTACAGGGTAACTTCGATATAACGTACATTTGACTTTCAAAATTGTACGTTGTATCGAAAAATAATAAAGAACTCACAAACGTACCCTATAATACATTATTGTGTCGCTGTTTTGGTAGAGTTAATGAATAAATTCAATTAAGAGACGTAACCAACCTTTCTCATGATATTTCCCCTTCGTACTGCTGATCAAAGCTTAATTCATTTAGAATCCGGAATCACAAAACCAGCTGTATTTCGGGATTGATAAAAGGTACAAAACATGTTTTAGTATCAGAATACAGAAAATTCATTGTTTCAGAAAAAAACTATTCAAAAAAATTTTACTTTGCGCTTTGGAAATGTGTACGTTATATCGAAGATCCCCTGTATATACAGTGAAAATAAATCCGGAACTGTATATAATCGAGTTCGCCCTGTATTCGAAGGCATCCGGAAATGATCAATCTACAATAACAATAACGAGTTTCGCCAAGTTCTCTTTGTCAAATAAAAAGGAAATGCAATATAGTAAAACCTGTTTTTGTGCGGTTTTTTCTGTGCGAATTTTTTTTGTGCGATTTTTTTTTGTGCGGTATATGAAAAGAAGCATATTTGACGAAGTTATCGTCCATTTAGTTTTTTTGATGGTTTATATGCATTTCAGTGCGAAAAAGCATATTTGCGTCTAAATTATCCACTACTGAAATCATCCCCCTCCTCCCATCAATTGCTCTAAGTTTTTCAAAGTTTTTGCATAACATGATATGTAACAGCATCATGTTTCGGCATACAACTGAAAGCACAAATCAGCCACGCGCAACCGAAGAGGCAAACTGTCCCATGGCAAAGCAGGGAAACAAAAGGAAATTGAACGGTGAACGGCGTGAATTTGAGTTATTTCCTTGGGGGAAAGTTTTTAAATGCGGTCCTTATCTACCGCACAAAAAAAGTTTTTTTTTCAAAATGTGTACCGAAAACGTTTTTTTAAAGCTACTGGTGAAGTTATGCACGATTTTTTTTATGCGGTCCCTATCCCCCGCACAAAAAAAGGTTTGCCTGTACTATCTGGCCAAAGCTGAAAAGGTCAAACGAATGACGATAAGAAAAAGTGCTTTCACTTCCAAGAACAATTGGCTTTATATATTATTTCTTGAAATCTCTAAACTTTTGAATTGAACAATTTCGAACATGAATTACGTGAAGACCTCAACCTCAACGGTTTTAAATTTCCTTCCGTACGACTTCTTTTTATACAACTCGAGATGTTTACTTAATACACTGCATGCCAATCCGCGGGAAAAATCCTTCCACACCGTGCGCATCGCAACAATTATTATAAAAACTCAAGAACGAAATTGCATCGTGATATAATTTAATCCAATGAAAAGCCAGGATAAGCCTTTTCAAGCAATTCCGAGGGGGAAATGTTTTCACACTCTTTCTCGATCCTAGGCAAAGTTGATGGAATATAACCACATTTATTAACATAATTTGTTTCACCCATAACAAACATTGGTTGTTCTCCGTTCTTACTACAGAATTGAAAGTCAAAAAAGTACATCGAACTGGAATAAATCGTAACGAGATTCCACTCAATGAAAGAAAACAGAAAGGTTCTCTGCCCAAACAGAGTGGTTTGGAAGTTTGGGTGAATTGGGTGGAAATACTAGAATAATACATTTCTATAAAAAGATGTGTATTTGCTAAATTGTTTTCTCCTCCTAAAAATGAAGAAGCTAAAAATAAACAGAAACTGATATCGTGCCGAACACTTTTATTGGGTGGTTATCTTCTGGTCGAACCCGAGGCTCGAAAGGCACCAGCTGGAAGAACCATAGTCAAAATCGATCCTATCGTCTGGGGAAATGAGGTGTGAGTCCCGAGTGATGCAAAGGAGGCGTTCTGCCCAATCTCCTTATTGGCCGGTCTATCTGATAGAAATACAGCTGTGAAATTGAACCTTCGCTATCTTAGCATTACTCTTTTAAGGTTCAGCACACATAATTCTTCTCGTCAACGTAGACTCCTGTGTCTTCTTGTCGGAAGCGGAACGAGAGAGAGAGAGAGAGATAGAGAGAGAGAGAGAGAGAGAGAGAGAGAGAGAGAGGACAAGCCCAGAATTGGGCTTCCCCTGTTTGAGTCCACTCTGTCGGGGGAAATGAGTTTTCTCCATTTCCGTACAATAATTCATTTGAATGAAAGCAAAGCTTTTGTTGTTGACGTTCTTCTAAAGGCGGTGAAATTTACTGCTGAAAGATGCCGAGCCTCTACCAGCACCTGACCCCAATCGGATGAAAAATTAGGTATGGAGCAAAAATTTATTTGCGTGAGATTTACGTTGGCGTTTTGATTTCAAGGAGAAACACAATAATTCGTTTTTATTGCCTTGTTATTACTTTTGTGATTCTTTCGGTATACAGGAAGTAATTTATACATTTAACGTGTGAAATACTACTTCGGAAGAATGAGTGATGAAAACGTTGGGCTATGATCTGATTCGTTTCTGGAAAGATATGTGTCCTCATCCGCAAAACATTCAGAAAACAATGGTAAGGAAATAAAATATATTTTTCATAGAAATAATTTGTTTGTGAGAACGCTTATTGTGCTTTCTCGTTTAAATATTCTATTTTGAATATTTCAAAGTATATGGCCATGTAGCAGAGTGATAATATGAAAACAAAATTATGTAAACATCGCAAAGTCACTCATCCAAAACGTTCTCAGTTTTTAATTCAATAGAGTTGAAAATCTACTACAGAGCGTGGTTGTTCAATTCGTCATTAAACCAATTAATATACAAATCTTTATTATTGATATTTCAATGATTCTAATCTCAACTATTGGGACGGAATTCTAAAAAGTCTCAACTCACGCTAAGGTACATATAAATCCAATCAAAACAACTTGATGGGATAAATTCTTTGTAACAACTTCCCGCCTACACTACAAGGTTCATCGTTTCCCAAGAATATACACCAGAGAGCTCAGTAATCCGCTTCACGTGCAGAAGCCAATTAATCCGTAACTGGTTTACGAACAATATTTCCAAGTAGATTAATAACCATTAATTTCAACTTCTCGCGTAATCAATCATAGCTTCTAGGAATTTCAGGCAACTTATTTGAGATTTGTTAGCCATAATTGAATTTTTCTTTATTTTTTTCATTAATTTTTCATTTTTTCATTTCATTAATTCTACAGTGAGTTTCTTCCAAGTAATACACAATTACTGGGAACAAATCATCAATCATAATGAAACATAAATCACTATCTGATGCGATTTATAGCAATTTGTACAGATTGGCGGAGAAAATTAAACTGCTAGAATGAAGACTATTTTTAATGTGGTATAGTGTCACAAATATTATTATGAGCGCTCGAGACTCAATTTCCGATTCCGATCTACTTGCACTGGTAGACGCGTATTCTAGAACTTGCCACTCATAATTAGCCCAAGACGTGTATCGTTGGTATAGAAATCTCAACTAAGTGCTAATGCAAAATATTATGAGCAGTTTTGTGTTGAGAAGGGGTGCCATCTGAGGATAAAATTTGCGGATATAGTCCATCAGAGCCATGTACATAAATGTATCTGAGTGTCATGTATATTTCGTTCATAAACTAATAAACTCGTATTTTTTATTTTGTTCTGCGGAATCCATTTTAGTTTTTTGAATGTTTCGCCTGGGCACAACTATAAAGTTCAAATGGCCAGTCTCACAAATGAAGATAGTTATTCTATCCTATAGTATATACTTTAATTCAAGTGACTTCTCACATATCTCTGGAAACTCAGAAAAATGGAGTGGTTCTATAGCTATGAAACGCAGTGTAGTACTCGATGATGTCATAACAAACAGATTAACAATTTATTCGATGTCAATTTTTCGTACGCTCGTACCATATTGCCGAGTTATGGATAAGTTGCTTTCGGGTACGCTAAATTTGTAAAATTTCACAGTATCAAATTCAGCTATCATTCCAGTGAGTATGGGTAATCTGCTCGAAAAAAATATTATGCCAAACATTTAGAACAAAACCATATATCTAATAATATATAATGTGCATTTTATAGTACAAGTTTCTATTTATTATCAATATGAAAATAAAAATGTGAATTTTTTTTGTATAAAAACAAACAGTATCGGAAAGGAATACAGGGCGGACTCGATTATACAGTCATTCCACGCCAAACCGATAAAGTGATTCTCAGATTTCCATGAAAAGTGGTAGTTTTGTTTTTTTTGCAAAATATTTGATTTCTTTTATTTTTTCGTTAGGGTGACCATTTCCATTTTAGGGCGGTTCAAAAAATCTTTTTTTTAACCTTTTCCCAAAAATGACTTTTTTCTAAAATTCATAACTTTTTTAACACTGAAATGATTTAAATGATCGACATATCAAATTTCAGCCAATGAGCTAGCCTATTGAAATATTAAACTTGCAAAAACAATGGATTTTGTTTTCGTAACTATTGATCGCAGTTGTTTTTTTGTTTTTTTCATGGCTTTGGACTAAAGGGCACTATATTTTTTATATGATTTGAAAAATCATATCTCAAAAACGAAAAAATTGCATCTCTGATATCGACATATGTTTTGTAAAAAATCCTCAGCTTTCCAGAAAAAAATATAGAAAAAGAAAACTAACTCATAAGCTCCAGTTTGATATGTCGACCATCTGAATCGGTCCAGTAGTTCAGAAGTTATGAATTTTTGTAAAAAGGTGAAAAATTGTTTTTTCGAACCATCGGTTAACTTTGGAAAATCATATCTCATTATTATTAATTTGTTTATTTTTACAGGCTCACTTAAATTAGTTTTAAGGAGCCGAATTCTTAACTATATTTTTAAAACTATATATAAACAATTTCCTAAATCTATGGTTAGTAAGGTAGAAAACCGATTACTCGCGGTTGACTCGATTTTAGAAGGGTCACATTTTTTTCAAGACAGAGATGGGATATAAGGAGATTATAAAAATGTTGATGATCAAACTCAATTCTTAAATCTATTCGTATATCTATAGTGTAATTACATTTCAACCTTTTCTATTGTTTATAGCAAGGGGACCAATTACTCGCATAGGAAGAAAAGGAAGGTATAAGGATATAGGGACAATCACACACGAAGATCGATAGCTTTAAGGAAAACATATATTTGGGACATGTAAATAATCAAGTTCTAACCGATCCAATACATCTCTCACCGGCACAAAAATCATATCTTAAAAACGAAAAAAAATTGCATATCTGATATCGTAATATGTTATGTAAAAAATCCTCAGCTTTCAGGAAAAAATATTAAAAAAAAAATAAATCGCCCTACAGTTCAAAGCCATGAAAACAACCATAAACGACTACAATCAATAATTACGAAAATAAAATCCACCAGCAAAAAGTTCAATATTTTTAAAGAAATGGCTATAATTGTTTTTTTAATATTCCAATAAATATTCTTATAAAAGGCTCATTGGCTTCAATTTGATATGTCGGTCATCTGAAACGGTTCAGTGGTTCAAAAGTTATGAATTTAAAAAAAGTGATTTTTTGGAGAACAGTGGAAATTATAGATTTTGCATACATTATGTAAAAAAAGGATATCCTAAGCTTTCCAAAAAAATATATATAAAAAAAAGTGCTCTCTATCTTTAACCGATAAAACTATGAAAAACTAACTCTATCAATAATTACAAACACCAAAATTCGAATATCAAAATATTTTGTTCAAAAAAACTCATTAGCCTCAATGTCTCAAAGAGATGTCTATCATCTAAATCGGTCTAGTAGGTCAAAAGCTAGGAATTTTGGTAGTGGAAAAAACTGGGAAAAATGGGTTTTCGAACCATCGGTTAACTTTGAAAAATAATATCTCAAAAACGAAAAAAAGCATCTCTGATACCGAGATGTGTTGAATAAATAAAAAAAAATATAGCGCCCTCTAGTCCAAAGCCATGTATACAATAAAAAAAAAACACTACGATCAATAATTACTAAAATAAAATCCATTTTTTTGCAAGTTCATTGTAATGTGATGTTCATTTTAACAAAAGGCTAGCTCGTTGGCTTCAATTTGATATGTGGGTCATCTAAATCGGTTCAGTGGTTCAAAAGTTATAAATTTTTTGAAAAAATTATTTTTCCAAAAAAACTGAAAAAGAAAGATTTTTCGGACCACCCTAATATGGAAATGGGCACCCTAATAAAAAAAAACGTGTTTAATGTCTTGCGATAAAGAACAAAACTACCACTTTTCATGGGAATCTGAGAACCACTATATCGGTTTGGCATGGAAAGGCAAACAGTAGGGTGCCAATGAAAATGGTCATCTCGAATTTCAAAAAGTTATCCCATAAAAAATGTTCACCACCTCGAAAAAACACCCTATGCCAAATTTCAGCTCAATCGGACTCAAGGGAGAGTGGCGCAAAGCAGTCAAAGTTTGAGTTTTTTGAAAATCGCAAAATCACCCAAGGGGGGAGTAAAGGAAATCGGGGTTTTCAAAAATTGTTTTTTGATGTCAAATGTCTTAAAATAGCATGAAACGTCGAGATCTAGTGCCATCACGATTTTTTTTGTCAAACATCGGCAAAAATCTGGGACTTAGTTTTTTTGTTCAGAATACGAAACGAAAAGTATGGTTTCGGGAGCCAATAATAATAGTTATCTCAATTTTTCATTCGGAACTTGCTACGAAATGTTGATTTGCAAGATAATATACGCTATGCAAAATATTAGCTCATTCGGACTTCATTTACTGGTGTCACAAACGTTAAAATTTGAGTTTTTTTTTTTTGCCACACAAAAAATCTCCGAAAATCGAGGTTTTAAAGGAAATTTTTGGATTCCAAATGTCTTAAAATTGCATTACTCGTCGAGATATAGAGTTATCTCGAAAAATGTTTTTTGGTAAAAAAAAAGTTTGGCACTTGATCGCCTGAAAAATCGATTTTTGAAAAAAAAAGTTTTTTGAGATAACTGTAAATCTCAATGTGTCATGCAATTTTAAGTCATTTGGCATCAACATTTTTTTTTAAATCCCGATTTCCGGTGATTTTTCGGTTTTCAAAAAACTTAAATTTTAACGTCTGCGAAACCAGCAAATGAATTCCGAATGAGCTAATATTTTGCATAGGGTATATTATTGTGTAAATCATCATTTCGTAGCAAGTTCCGAATGAAAAATTGAGATAACTATTTTTATTGACACCCTAAACCATACTTTTCGTTTCACTGTGGGAAAATCTTAAACAACATTTGAATTTAACATTAAAAACTGTTATATTTCAAAACACAACGCTCTTACTATAGCAACACCCTAATATATTTTATAGTGAAAATTATGTGAAATTTGTATATGTTGTCGGAGCCTCAGCCTCAATGATAAGATTATGGATTTTTTCGTGTCAGAAAACAACCAAATAAGAGAATTTAAAAATGGAAATACTGCAGAGATGGTGGAATGAAATAGCATGTCTAGTTGACCAACGGGGAGCCCAAAAATGGTTCTCGAAGAAAAGTTAGCATATTCATTAATTCCAAATGATTCGTATTTTTCTGATATACTTCAAAAAGCCATTATTTTGAGTACACAACATTTTCAATCTATCAACACTATCACGAAATAGAGCTGACTTCTTGCGGTCAGATTCTAGCCGAATAATGCTTTACTCACCATTGCTCTAAGAACCCTACAGATGATATATACATTTATCAGGCATTGAATCGTTGCAAAATAAGCCAATTCATTTTCACTTCTTCTTTTATGCTTGGTTCAGGTTCCGAAATCGAATGACACGCCTTAAGTATGTTTAAATTAGTATTATTTGGATGAACCTTTCTGAAATGAAAGGATCCCCCGGTCTGAAAAGAAATAGAACCCGAAGCTTTCACCACAATATGTATAGTAATGATGTCACCCTCGGGTTCATAAGCTATCAACAGAAATTCGACAGATGAAAATGTAAAAACTCAAGAATATGGCTCGAGGTTGAAAAATGAGAGGTACACGAGATGTGGGAAGATTCCGATGAGCAGAATGCTATTATATCCTATGTTTCGTCTCAAACCATTCATGCGTTTCCACTAATTCAATATTGATTATTAACCAACGGAGGTACATGAATGACTCGAGGCAAAAGATGGAATTTGATAGTTGAAAAAAATAAATCTCAAAAATCGGAAAATATGTGTTCGAAAAATTTTGACATTTTGTGTAAAAATTTCTGAGCTTACTGAAAATAAACGAGATTTGAGCAAAATCAGAGCATTTCTTCTTTGCTGGATTTTTTTTCATGGATTTTTTGTAAGAACATTGCTAAAACAAGTAAAAATTTAAAAAATCTACAAGGAATTCAGGATACGACCACATTGTTAACGTAGGACTAGGGAATTGAAGAATGAACTCTTCAATACAAATATTTAGAAGCTCGGACAACCGATGACATCGAAAGTCTTCGCAGCTTGCTTGCATCGCCAGTTTTTCTTTTTGTTTATTTTGTAGAAAATTTGTTCACTTTGGGGGAACTTAAAAGTTCGTTCGCTTCTAGCTTGCATCGTTGTTTTATAAACAAAAAAAAAACACGCATTGTTGGTTTGGCCTGCTAACATATGTTTCCATATTGTTTATAATTTTTTGGAAAATGCAAAATGGTAATGAACATAATGATACTACACAAAATTTTGTCGCAAAGTAAAAACATCTTCTGATATGCAAATGCTATACTTGTAGGCGAGTAAATTGCATACAAACAAGGCACAGGAAGAACTTTGACCTCACAAACGTGAGAGCCTTTTCTTACCATGTATGACAATCAAGTTCTAAGATGAATTAGAAAGTCAGTTTTTGAATTTGAGGTCAATGTTCTTTGGTATGCCTTCATATCGCTACTTCAGGCGAGCAGAGTTTTTTGTTTCTTTTCGTCATGTATGCAGTCAAACTTTCGTGTGAGCTCGGATTTACTGTTAACGTAGCCTTGACTGCAGTTATATTGAATCGGAATGCGATAGTTTAATTGAACGATGGCAGACGAGGGGAAGCAGGCTATTTTGTTCGATTGGTTTGCCCGATTTCGAGTGGGCGGAGGGTCACTGGCAACTGCACCGGTACAATACTGTGTAGATGTTTACTTTTCGGGGTTGCGATCCTTGTGGCCGTATTTTTGCACAGAGGTTCATCAAATCTAACCAAAATGGTACCAGTATGAAACTATGGCAATAGCTTTGGTGTGTTAATTTATATCATGATGAAAAACGGTTGTTTCTAGGTGAGTTCTCTCGGTTACCTTCTCGGGTTTCGCAAGTTTTATAAAGCGTAGGTACGATGAATAGCAGAGTATATCTTTATATATTACACATCGTCAGTTGATTGTAGAGGAATTCCCTTGGTTGCCTTCTCAGGTTTCCCACAGTTGCAATTGGATTTCGATTAAAACATACGTGCGTGAAATGAAAAATCTAATTAATGTTACAGGTTTTACTTCTCAGGATACCTAAAGATCTATGCATCCTGTTGAGATATGAGATTTTCAAAATTTCGTTTTGATAGTTCGACCACTTAGATAGTTCGCGTTAACATAATCACATCACTTACCGCAGTGAATCCTGATTCTTACCTTTTCCCACTAACAACTATCCCTTCCATGATAAACGCTAGGGAACCACGCTATAGAGGCGACCCTTCTGGCCTTAGGGCGGCGATTATCATACTAATATTCCTTCCCTTCCCCTGGTGACTGTAAGGACGTGGCCGGCGTCGTTATTGACCATTTAAAGCTCGAATCACAGAAAATTGCACAACGCGAGTGATTTACTAGTCCCAAGCGTCAATTTGGTTGGTTCAGATCAATCACGGAGAGCAACTACGAATTGTACAGTCAACCCAAGCTCAAGCTCAATATTCTTTGGTATGTCTCTATATGGACCGAAATTTCGCAGGAATCAATTTGCAATTCTTAATATTAAGAATGGAAATGATTCCATCACATTTGAAAGTATCATTCAGAAACATTTACATCAATTTAACGAGGCTATGAAACGAACGATGTTTCTTTGACTCATCACCCCACTGTAAACACATAATCCCCAGGGGAATATTTATTGTCCCGATTTTGTTCATGTAGCTAACATTCGTGAAAGCTGTCTCAAATAAAGCCATCATTCACATATGTATCACCCTGTAATGGCCTTGCTGTGAGCCATTGTGTGGCGCCGCAGAGCATTTATTTTGTTAGACCAAACGGTGATCTTGTTAAGAGAATGAATTATGAGTCTAGATTCACGTGAAAAAGTTTCAGACTCCCACCATTCCGAAACCGAAATTATATGAATCGAGTGGAATTACTTACCGCACAGGGAACCGCAGAAAAACGAAGCCAAGTAAAACATTTCTCAGAAGTGACTTTAGTTAGAGAAATGCTATGTGAACAGCAATAATTGATATCGCTGTAGAGTCAAACAGATAAACGTCAAATCTTTTTTTATTTCCAGATATAATTAGCAATGTGTATCAAAGTTTTTGCAATTACTCACTATTTTTGGAACTATATTTCAGTTTTGTTTCCAAATATCTACTGGTAAAGGGAGAGTGATAGGAACAGTATAAATTCGACAAAATAATTTTCAGCTTCATTTTATTCAGCGACTTCACAGCAAGTAAGGTATTGGTCTCTTCCTTCCGAAGAATCTGTTCATTCGTTTATGCTTTTAAAAAACAAACTTATCGTTCTACTATTTACACATGATCTGGTATTTCCATGAATGAACCGCTGTCTCAACTTATTCTACTCGAATTAACTACGTTTCACTAATCTCACTTCAGCAGTTTATGCGTTGCAAAATACCCTGCAAAGAAAAACATCGAATTGGAATTGATGCAAAACTCTAAAGATAGTGTGTGAACGATGAGTCATGTGTTATAGTATCATTACTCCATCTATGTTTCCACTCAACGCACCTTATTCGATGAAAATGCATTCGCTGTACTCCCGCTTTAAAATTTACTCCGCTCCCCTGTTAGCCCCCATGAAGCTCTGGTCTTTCCACGGTGCCCGCGGTGTGTGTTCGGTCACCGAGAAGCTAAACAACTCGTACTGTCGCGCCGAGATTTTCTTTTTATTCTGCAGAAACAATTATACATCCATCCTCAGCCGACAAAACACACTGAGCCGGGGGGCTTTACAGCAGATGCTACGAGTACCAGCTAACACGATACCGCGAAAACAGGATCACTAGCAATACCGCCAGATGGAGCTGGAGCACCGTTATGCTGTACCTGGCAATGGTGCCACCTCGCTGCATGGCCGCAGGATTTTCCTCTGAAAATAGATGAGATGAGGAACACAACACCATAACAAGATTCAATCAGAGCAATGGAATGAAGAAATATGATATACACGGCGTTGGGGATTGTATTGGCGTGTCCGTGACACGTGTTGATGTGTGAAATAGCGACCATACCGGATGCAATCTATGTGATGATTGATGGAAACTCAAACACGAAGTTGATGTTTCAATATTGAATAACTCGAATTATTCAAAACGAGATCTTGGGAATTCTAAAACGAGGGTGCCTTAATGATGGTTCTCAAAGATGCCATATACGATTTGATACAAGCCATAATATCGCTTCTCTTGGTGAAGTTTTAACTTCAATCCCTCTTAAGTACATGTTTAGCCATATATTCTAGACCAGGGGTTTTCAAATGGTGCTCCGCGGGAAATAAGAGCTCCGTGAAGTTATAGCAAATGCTCCCACTTGAAAACGCTCCTTGAAAAAAACATTCTTTAATTTAATTTCACTGGGCGTATAGTGATTCATCTTGTTCACTCTGGGTCAGATGTTGTAAAACTGCGATGTATAACTGAAATTGAGTTGTTTCCAGTTGGGTAATCTCCATGCAAATATGATTTGTTTTATTGATTAAGAAATGCAGGTGCTCCGTCAAATGTTTTTGCTATAAATAGTGCTCTGCCATAAAAAAATACTGAAAACCCCTGTTCTAGACCAAGGACTTATCATAAAGCCTCCGCATGATGTGAATTTTGTTCCGTCAAATCTAACTGCTTTCATTATAGTCCATATGAACACAAGCAAATGCCGCAGCGGAGGTCGGTACATTCTATTAAATACGGTTTCTGTGACTATACGAGATGTTGAATCGAATGAAGTTAATTAATTTTCTGTCTATTTAGCTCGAAGCATTGATAGGACAGAGAAAAAAAAACAAATCGATTTACATAATGGACAATGGTTGTTTTACTTCCGATTTATTTCATTCGTTCTCGCTTTTCACTCACAGCTATCAACAGAAAGGCTTTTTCAATTGTTCCGTCTCGCATGATTGAAATGTCGATTTTCATTTTACTCAGTTCAAAGACATTCTTCGTTTGCTGTTACTTGGAATGAGAGGGAAAAATCTGCTTACAAATGATTATAAATGCCATACATAATGAGGTACATTTTCAGTGGAATTTTAGAATATCGCTTAAAAAATAAGCTTATTAGTGTAAACCTGGGTTGTGTTTCCACACCGCATATGGTCTTCTAGAACAATGTTGCGTGGTACCGAATTTGATTCGTTCCCTTATTCCTGGAAACAACTTACCGTTCAGCACGTGAACTATGACGCTGCTGGCTTCCGCTGATGTAGGCATACAGGTGTAGTTACCCGAATCCGACAACTTAGCATCCAGGATTTTCAGTCTGTATGCATTGGTGAACAAAAAAAAACAAATCCATTTCGTATTTTCTGATATTTCCCAAAAGGCGAAAATTTAAATTGGATAGCTCACCTAGAAGTTAAAGCTTCTGTCCACTTCAGTTCTACGGATATTCGTGAAGGATATGTGATCGACGTCTCGTTGGGATGAGTTTCCGTTGGTGTGATTATGCTCGTCCCTGTGCGATGAGAAGGAAACATATTTCACATCGTAAAAGTTCAACTAGGGGCAAAACTAGTTTGCTTACCTCGGTACCAATAGATTGTACCCAAATCGTGTGGCCCTTGGGTGATGACACAGGTTAGTGTCACTGCACTACCGATTTTTACATATATGTCTGTGGGTCCGACAATAAGAGCTTTCGCTTCTGCATCAATGGAAATGAGAGAAAAAGGACACAATCAAACTGAGGCATATCCATCCAACATCCGCTTCGTAACGTACCTACTACATTTAACTGGAATGTCATTGACATCTTAGGCACTGTGTTGACTTGGCACTCGTAGGCGCCAGAATCACGCTGTTGGGCAAACTTAATTTGCATCGTCCATACCTCGGACTTCTCCGATCGTGCGACCTGTTAGGGAAATATATTTACAAATGAATTATACCGTAACCTATGGAAATGCTTGCAAACTGTGACTACAGGAATTCCGACAATAAACATTCGTTATTCCACGTATCCCTAAGCTCGCCATAACTACATATTGAGTCAAAACTAAAGCCACCTCTTGTGGAACGGTTGGAGTCGAACCTCACGAAGGAAGGAAACTTGTATAATTTCAATTAGTTTAATTTACATATTTTCACACGTGTTTGGATCCGGTACCGACTTCAGGGCGAAGGGAAATGGTAGAAATTCAATAATTTCCCGCCACGATTCAACTGCTCCGACCGACAATTAGATGCTAATTATATGCATAACCGCTGCGCATCGAGATGAATTATGCAGATCAAGATGATGATAAGGAATATTGGATTTGATTTTTGAGTTTGTTTGTTGGCTGAGGGGTATGCGTTTTTCTGTGAACTTAAATTTACAATCAACACAAATACGAGCACAGTTTTGTGAAATAGTAGAACTAACGTATAATTTATATGGTTTCTAAACACCGACAAACATGATTATTTGAGGTTATAAAAAGGTCTGCGGTATTTTTTTTGAATTTTCATTTGTTCATAAAATTAGTTACAATCATCTGTTTTAAGTCAAATATGCACCGTTTTGTTCGATGACTTGTTCCCAACTTCATAATACCCCTGTTATAGAAGCTCGCTTCCTTATTGGCAAAAAACTCGGATAGCCAATTTTCACAGGTTAGCCTCTTTTGTGGCTAACTTCTGATTACCTAGCTCGTTCGCCATGGACAAAAACAGGTGGTAGTCACTTGGTGCAAGGTCCGGACTATACGGCGGATGCAAAAGAACCTCCCATCCGAGCTCCCGGAGCTACTGGCGCGTCACCAAAGAAGTGTGTGGCCTGGCGTTGTCCTGATGGAAGACAATGCGGCCTCTGTTTATCAAAGATGGCCTCTTCTTCATGAGTGCTACCTTCAAGCGGTCCAGTTGTTGGCAGTACAGGTCCGAATTGAGCGTTTGGCCATAGGGAAGCAGCTCATAATAGATTGTTCCTTGACAATCCCACCAAACACACAGCAGAACCTTCCTGGCCGTTAATGAGGGCTTGGCCACCGTCTGAGCCGCTTCAGTGGGCTTCGACCACGACCGTTTGCGCTTCACGTTGTCGTAAGTGACCCACTTTTCATCGCCAGTCACCATCCGCTTCAGAAACGGGTCGATTTTGTTGCGATTCAGCAGCCAGAACGAAAACGTTGAAACCATCGTTGTGCGGTGGAAATGGAAACTGTATCGGGTCCATAAACTGCACAAATTTTATTGTCAGCTTGAGATGCATTTTTGCCTTTGTCATAGCAGTACTGTAAAATATGTCGGATTTTCTATTTATTTTGCTCCATATTTGCGACACTATAACTCACGAACGACTTAACCAAACAAAACACTGTCAAGGACTATATTATAGCGCGTAAAAATACCTTTCCAACAAGCTATAGTATGACTCGATACAATGAATACAACTAGAACTACGAGCTTACAACGACACCTCGCGGAAATACCGCAGGACTTTTTTGACAGCCTAATATATTTTAACTTATAGAATAATTCCAAATGCAATCGACAAATGACAAAACATGAGTATTTTTGATTCGAATGATAGTTTGTATTCCGTTTGGGTTGAAGGAAATATGAGTTTGCCACAGCAATTGGGAATTTTTTGACTTTTGAAAAGGACGTATCGATTTAAGTAAGAGAAATCTTTGATAATTTATATGTCAAAAACCAGAAGTCATGCCGAAATAGTGTCTTAGAAAGAGTAATAGAGTATTGATGTCATAACGTGAAAAAAATATACACTGAGAAAAAAAGTTAGTATTCTTTTTTTATTAACAAAAAAAACCTTAATTTGCTATATCCAATCTAAATATTTTTTTTTTCATAGTTATGTCATGTAGAGAATTTTAAAAATGAGTCCACGATGGTAAAACTATTTTTGATAAACTTTGTGAGACATCGAATTTTTATGAATTTTTGAAACTCCAAATTTTTATATGCTGACAATCATGTTTAGCCACAAATTATGAATCCAGATGTGATTTGAAACAAAAACGTTTTTCATCAATCTCCTTCTAAATGGAGCAATTCTCGAGATATTTGAATAAACATTTCTAATTAATGGAATTTTTAATTCATTTTTTTTTAAATTTATATATGTATTTTTTTATTTCTTCGTATAATATAGAAGTAATGTAGAGAGTTTAGATATGAGTCAAAGATGGTAAAACTATTTTTGATGAACCTTGTGAAACTTCGAATTTTTATGAATTTTCGAAACTTCGAATTTTTGTATGTTGACAATCATTTTTAGTCACAAATTATGAATCCCCTTCGTCAATCTCCTTCTAAATACAGCCATTCTCGAGATATTTGAAAAAAATATTTCTAATTTATTGTCTTTTTCACAGTGAATACACCCGAACTAGCGAACTAGGCAGAAAACATGTCTTTTCATCCCTTGTAGCGTCAAATGAGCAAATAATATCATCTGTCCCCCAACTCTTTAAAATGTTTGTATGTATGGAAGCAGACATCTCTTTCTTTTTTCGTTTTTCATCTTTTTTGGGATTGCACCCAAAAAAGTCCAAACGACGTCAACGGGGATCGAAACCAAGGCCGGCTGGAATGCAACACTGTTTTACACGATCACGCTATCCACATAGTAAATGATGCTGTTACGCAGAAGCGTGCAGAACTGCCTAACTTGAAAACTAATCAAGCAGATGGAACCAGATTAGGCATATGGAGGTTCCAGGGTGCAATAAGTGTTTCTATGATGGTTACACTCTCAACTCCACCACCTTCTCTAAGGGGGGCTGGGGGTCGGTAGCTGCCATACAAATGAAACACAAATTTCTGCATTACTCGAGAATTAATCAAGCAAATGAAACAAATTTGGCGTGTTGCATGTGCAATAAATGTTACTATGGTGGTTAGACACTCCTCCCGCTCTCTAAAGGTGGGCTGTCATACAAATGAAACACAAACTTGCCAAATTTGACATGTGAAGGACATGTGAAACGTTTCTGAGGGGGGCTGCCATACTGCCATAGAGATGTGAGGGTTTTTGGGTATGAGAAATGTTTCTATAATGGTACGACACCTCTCCCACCTCTGGAATGGAGAGGAGGTCCCATAAAAATATTACACATATTTCAACCAAAATATTCCAACCAAACATGACAATTGAAAATTTTCGAAAAACTCTGAAGGAAAAAGGGGAAATTCGGAAAATTAAATTCCCATATGTTCTACAATTACATAGTGACAAGTGCTGTTAGTCCAGGTGATGTTTGCGCTAGCGAAATTGATCTTTGTTCGAAACTGGAAATGGATTTTAATGTGATGAAACGCACTCCTATATCTTCTTCAATATAAACCAAAAAAAGGATCGCCGGATGTGTTGATAAGAGCAGAACTCGAGGAAGGAATTGACCGATTTATGGCGGTCTTTATTCTATCATATTTTCTGTATCAAACATTTATTCCATATAACGGAGAAACATGTTATTTTCAAGTGGTTGAAAAATCTTGAACGAGAATTGTGTCTGAAAATAATCTGATATTATAATGACGAGTTTTGGCAGAAGTACTAGGAAAAGGGTAGATTAGAAAATCAATCTAAGAACAGTTCTGGGATTGGACCCATGAAAGTGCGCTTAGTAAGAAAGCGTGAATGTGATAACGAAAAATAAATTCTGGGCGGGACGAAGTTTGCCGGGTCAGCTAGTATATTATATAAATGCTTACCAGTATTTGAGAGTCATGACATTTTCTGTTATTTTTACGCTCATTTAATGTAATAAATCGGGATGACAAAACATGAGCTAAAAACCAATGTTAGGCTCTTTTAATATGTTAGTCATGCAATACCTTCATGTTCATGAAATTTTAAGAATTTGCTTATAATATTCAAGAACTTTTCCAAATACATCATTATAATAAAAATATGTGTTTAGGAGTTACCCATGTTATGTTTAAAAGTTTGAACCCACATGTCTTCAATATTTTCCAACGTAACTCCTAAACATATATTTTTATCATTTTTGACGTAGGACTACGTCTAACCGGAAGATATAGGGGGTGAAATGGAAATCTAGGCACTGAACAAGTAGGAAAAAATGCAAGATTTGGAACGCTTATAACTCGGGCATTTCTCAATAGATCGCACAGGTGTTTGCATCAATTGATAGGAAATATATCTACGCATCTATCATAACTAATATCATTTCATTTTTCTTGAGATAAACAATTGAATAATTTTGAAATATCAAGCATTGTCCAAATACACTATGTGCCCATTTTTGATTGGTCCATTTTGTGCTCCTCAAATCGTACCGATCAAAACGGGCAACTAGAGCAGCAGCGGAATAGAATGAAGCACGATTGGAAAGGAAAAAGAAAAAAAAATGAACAAAACATTGGTCGCAGTCTCACACATGCGTAATTCTCGAGCCACCCAGTCAGTTTAAAAATCCCCGCTCCGCTGCCGTAACGATCATTCTCATCCAAACCATACACCACATCGTTTCGCGTCACATCACATCAACAAACCAACACAAGCAGCCATGTCTGGACATGGCAAAGGAGCAAAGGAGCAAAGGAGGATCGCGACGATACGAAAATCCGCATTCAGAACAGACCACAATCGGTTCCGTGGACACCAAGACAACAACAAGCAGTTGCAGCGAGTGGCGGGTGGCAAACGCAATCGCAAAACGGCAGCAGGTAGCAGAAGAAAAAAGTTTGTTTTTTATACAAACTGCTTTGGTTGCAAATCCAGAACAAGGCGGCATCGAGAGTGTTCGAAGTGGTTTTTTTCAAAACCACAAGTACTAAGTTTTCTAAATTGGAACCATTCCATAAAACACGGCGCTTATCAGGGCCATTAAACCTTTCAAAAAAGAGTTTACGAAGTTGTATAAGTTGTATAACATGCATTCGAAAATAATATCCAAAATAATAATAAAACACAAATTGATTTTTTCATAATATGTTTGCCAGGATATGATGAGTATGTGAATTTGGCAGTTGTTCTGAGCTTATTGACTTTCCCGATTATTCAATTTTCACCAATTCTCAAATTGCTTCTAGATTGAAAGTACAGTAATTTACATTTAGCTCGACATTTAGCTAATTGGACGGACCTATAATGCGACATATTTAGTTGGTCATTTTTGTAAACATAGAGTGCAGGGTCCAAATTATGACCCCACATTGAAGGTCGATACTGTACCACTGTCATCGCAAATGTTCAATTACAGGTTAAAATTACCTCCAATCCGATACTGAGTGGTGGTAATGCGACGTGCCATTGAATGTAATTTACTGTACAATATGTCACAAGCTGGATGGGAAGAAATTTTCCAACTATGAAAGCTGTGGCGAGTGGCAAACGCAATCGCTAAACAGGAAAGTTTAGCCGAACAAGATGGGGATATCAAGTGATAACGAAACAATAAACTCTTTAGATGGAAGATAATTTTGTGATCCTGAAAAGGACCCTTTTTAGCCTGCATGTGAATCCAACGAGCGAACAAATCGTAATGAGTGTATTTTTGACTATACATCAATATCGATACAGCCCCCTTCAAAGTACTCCCCATCGACTGCAACACACTTATGCCAGCGCTCCAATCCTCGAAACATTTATTATATTTAATTTGCGGTATGGTCATCAGCGCCATCTTCGATTTTATCGCTGCCTTATAAAGCTCATTCGTTCGTCTCGTTGGACTCGCCCCTTTGGCTGAGTCTGCCGATTTGTCTCTATCCTGTGAGTGTGTACCGCTAGAGTACAAAACGCGCGGATCCCAAAAAAATTCTCATTTTCTTTCAAGCCGTAAACCAGTGTGGTTGTTTGGCATCGTTTAGCATCGCATCGCATCACATCATAAAAACGAAACACAACACCAAAGGTTCTTTTCAGAACCACCAACATGTTCATAAAGAGTAAACAGTAAACTAATTCATTTTTCAGGTAGATAGGTAGGTATTCACGTAGGAGAAGAAAATAAAACAATATATTTAAAATATATATTTAACAAAAGCTGTCCCCTTTGTATAGTCCTACGTCACTCCGGTTATGTCCCCGACATTACACACCCGTCTTTTATTTTTTTTCATTTTCATTTCCATTTTAGGAATGTCCGAGAAATCAACTTTTTCCTCTTTTTTCCCAAAAATTGCTTTTTTCAAAAATTCATAACTTTTGAATCACTAGACCGATTCAGAGATCGACATATAAAATTAAAGCCAATCTGTATGGTCTTTTTAGAAAAAATAACTCGAAAAAAAAAATAAAACGAAAAAACGCCTCTCTGGTTTCGACATATGTTATGTGAAAAATCCTCAGCTTTTCAGAAAAAATATAAAAAAATATAGCGCCCTTGTACCCGAGACTATGGAAACAATAAAAAACGAATACATCAATAATAACGAATACATCAATAATAACGAGAACAGAATTCATCTTCATCTTCTGCAGGTGTATATTTTTTCAAAAATGACCAGGTGATTGGCTTTAATTTGATATGTTGATCATCTCAATCGGTCTAGTGATTCAAAAGTTATGAATTTTTGAAAAAAGTAATTTTAGTAAAAAAGAGGAAAAGGTTCTTCTTCTTTTTTGGCTTTAAGAGGGTCTAAACATTTCAGTTCATCCGCCTCTAATATAGAGGAAAAGGTTGATTTTTCGGTGATCATTTCCATTCGGAAATGGAAATGATCACCCTACTGAAAAAATAAAAAATATGGGTCTAATGTTTTACGATAAAGAACAAAATTACCAATTTTCACGAAAATCTGAGAACCACTATATCGGTTTGGCATGGAATGGCAAAAAAAATAAAAAAGGCAATAAATTAGAAATGCTTTTTCAAATATTTCGAGAATGGCTGCATCTGGATTCATAATTTGTGTCTAAAAATGATTGTTAACACACAAAAATTCGAAGTTTCGAAAATTCATAAAAATGTTCCACAAAGTTTGCCAAAAATAGTTTTACCATCTTGGGCCAATTTTTTTCAATTTTCTACATGACTTATATTACTTAAAATTCAAGAATATATATTATACATATTGCAATTTTTTTTTTGTAAATAGAAAAAAGAACACTAATTTTCTTCCACAGTGTACATTTTTTTTCACTTTTTAACATCAATACTCTATAACTCTTTCTAGGACACTTTTTCGGTACAACTCATAGTTTTTGAGATACAAAATTTCAAAGATTTCTCTTACTAAAATCGATACACCCATTTCAAAAGTTACGCTTGAGTCAAAAAATTCACATTTGCGGTGGAAAACTCATATTTCCTTCAACCCAAACGGAATACAAACTATCATTCGAATCAAAAAAATACATGTTTTTAAAATCTGCATTTCAGGACGATTTCATTTTGAATTACTCTATAGAGAGTTGAGTTGATCGACACGGAAAAAATTCATTTACACCGTTTCGGAAGCTACATCAATTTCGATTTTTTCACAATAAGCACTCGGGTATAGAGATGTCTAAATTTCTGGTTTATTCGATTATCGATTCATTCGAATAATTGACTTTCAGTATTCGATTAATCGAGCGAATATTCATTTCTGTTAATAATAATGAACAGATATTGATAATAAAAAAGATTATGATATCATAATTTTAAACATGGTGTAGAATAATAGTTTTTGAATGAAATTGTATTTCGGTATACAGCAATAAATATGCAGATTTTAAAAACATGTATTTTTGATTCCAATGAAAGTGTGTATTCCGTTTGGGTTGGAGGAAATATGAGTTTTTCACAGCAATTGGGAATTTTTTGACTCAAGCGTAACTTTTTGTATGGAGACTCTTGAAAAAAGAATGTTTTACTCGTACCATTTTTGTGTGTAAAAAGTTGGAAAAAGTTTGCAGAACATGTAAATCATGAGGGCTGTTCATTATTATTTCTTCAGATTAAAAAAAACATTTTTTGAGAAAAATGAATTTTAATTTTGAAATTTTTTTTTTACAACGAAATCCATTTTTAAGAAAATTTTTGGTATTTTTCAATGAGGACCGAAATAATTTCCCACATTTTGTTCTGTAACCAATATTTTGTAGCGTTACAATTTTTGTTTTTTTTTATGAAATGATAATTTTGATAATTTCCTACATTTCATCCTTTGACCAGAATTTTGTATGTATTATAGGTCTTATTTTTTATCGAATATCTCAAGTATGCAAAGTTGCCTCAATGACCAATGTCTTTACACCCACAACGTTTCACTGCTGTCTGAGATGTTGCTGCCAACGGCCAGTAGAGTTAGCATGAAATTCGTCTTATCCCTCTCGTGATAATCGTAGGAACTATAGCGCAACATATAGCCCCACGAGCAGTATACTAACATTGTTTCTTGTAAGGACGTGGCTGGCGTAGTTATTGTCTATTTCAAGTTCGAACCCCCCAAATTTGTTCCAAATTCGAATGTTATGATACTTACAAGCGCCATTCAGTGTGGTCTATGTGTAATTTTGCTGGTTCAAGTCAACCATGGAGAGCAACTACGAAATGCGCGGTCTACTCAAGCTTAGGCTCGAAAATGGTAAGTTTCTTAATTTTTAATAAGTACGTTCAAATACTTCCAATCGATTTGTAAATTTGTACAACTCTATGATCTATGAATAAATTGTGAAGTAAAAAGGGTAAACAAAAATTCATCCGATATCAAAATCTAAAAATCTCGGTGTTGTAAGAAGCTCCTCTAATTTTGTAGTCTTTTATTATCCTTGGAATTATCCTCGAAACATTTCCAGCTATGAATACTGCTGTAAGCTAGGGTTGAATCAATGAGGTGAATGAACTGACACAATGAAGGCTCTTTTCGATATCGTTCTTGTCCAAGCCAAGTGTGTTTGATGATGCTTATACATATTTTTTCTGAATCTAAATTGCAAATGGCATCATTTATTGAAACTTTCGAGCTAACGCACAGTGGTCCCTGAGAAAATTTAGGCGGCGAACTCAGAAAAAAATGTTTTTTTCGAACCATCGGTTAACTTTGAAAAATCATAACTCAAAAACGAAAAAAAAAATGTCACTCTGGTTTCGACAAATATTATGTTAAAAATCCTCAGCTTTTTAGGAAAAAATATGAAAAAATATAGCGCCCTCGGCCCGAGACTATGAAAACAATAAAAAAACGAATACAATCAATAATAACGAGAACGGATTTCGAATTTTCTGCAGATATAGTATATTTGAAAAAAAGGTGATTGGCTCTATATTGATATATAGATCATCTGAATCGGTTCAGTAGTTCAAAAGTTATGAATTTTTGAAAAAAGTCATTTTTGGAAAAAAAAAAAAAGAGGAAAAAGTTCGGTTTGGCATGAAATGCCTGATTTCGGGTTAATATTGAGAAAAAATCCAAAAGGGGGGATTTCGGGTGAAAAACTCAAGTGCTGAGTGATAAAAGACACTTTGAGGAACACTTTCATTAAAAAAGTTTCTCGGGGAAATGCGGGGCAAGTTTTATAAGTTTATAAGTCAGTTCATTTTTGGAAGCTTAAGCAAAATTAAGCTTCCAAAACAGTACTTACTTTGTGTGGAGTTAATACATACTACAACCTACCGAATTTTGAACCTGACAACAAATTCAAATTCTCCGTTAAAAATGCTTCAAGAAACATAATAAACCAAAAAAATCGTTTAAGAACTTCACCAAAAAAAACACAAGCGAGATAGTGGCACCGGCGAGCATGCGAAACAGGTATCTTATCGCGTTGCCAGAGCAATGATGCGCACGCGGAATGGGGTGAAACACGTGATCCTAGATGCCTTGAACATCCTAGAATAAGTGACTGCAGGATTTTTTTTGACGTAGAACTACGTCTTTCATTAAGGGTGCCAAATCAGAAAACAGGTCACGTTTTTATGAAATAAAGTTTTAAGAAATAAAGATTTACATACCAAACGAATCGGAAATTCCCTAAGATTTGTTTGATATGCTATACATTACAATCCCATGGTGTGTAAATGGTTAAAACTCATGAAAACCATAAGTGTTTCCAATTTCCCATACATTTGTTTTATTCATTTGTGTACTTTCCCGAACAGAGCTGTCAATAACGAGCAACTTATGGAAGAGCAACGAAGGGGAAATCGTGAGACTTAAAGTCTCCGTGAACAAAGGAAAATAAGAAGAACGAAGGAAAATATTTGCCTAGAGTATAAACAGTGGATCTAGCTGAGGCAAACTTTCATTCTTCGTGAGGACACCGACTGAACAATATCGTTGCTGGGCGAGCTGGACGGTGAGGAGTGGAGGAGTAATACGAGGAAGAAGTAAAGTTTTCCAAGAACCTTTTCGAAGGTTAGAGACAAATGAACTAAAGAAGTTGAAAGTCTCACATGTCTTAGTTTCGGGTTGAGCTGTGGACGCGACCAAATTACTGACTCTCTGATGTCGCCATTGCATTAAGGTTCTGAGCTACACAATTATGTGGGGAATCATCAAGCTAGGCTATCGTCAGCTCATCAAAAAAATAAATGTTCTGGAATTTTGTCTGTGATTTGGTTTCGCATGACGGTAGCAAAACTCTCTCCTCAAAGGATAATAGCGAAGCTGATATAGACAGGCAATATTAACAAAAAGGGCTTCTGTTGAGAAGAACGCAAAACGGAGATAAGTGTGTGCATATTTAATTGCTTCAAGCCATCGATGTATGGATATTTGTGTGTGTGTACCTGCGTGCGTTTTAACGTATTGCGCTGTTGCGGGTGAACATGTCGATCCGAACGTGGCGACAAGAAAAGGGAGATAGCGGGAGGGAAATATTTGCGCTCAGCCTTTTTCCAAGCAGTTGACATTGTTTGTTTTCCGTCATCATAAAGGCTTCGTTGGTGCACTTGACATTGCATCAATGCATTGAACTGACGCTATGGTGAAGCAGGTGTTGAGGTTGTGCACCAAAAAAGTATTTGGGAATACCAAGTTATTCAATAAGTTATAACAAGTTATTGATTTATTTGGGTTCGCGTGCCAGTTGAAAAACTCCCTTCAACTAGGATGGCATTTGCGCTAATCTTGATATTAATGAAGCAGTGCTATTCTTTTCGAGGTTGTTGAGAAAAAGAAGTAAATGTCGTTCTGGAATTTTGTTTGTAATTGGGTTTCGCATGTCAATAGCAAAACTTTCTCCACTAAGGATGATAACTGCGCTTATCTCGAGCATGTATTGTTCTGCGAGGACAAGAATGAATCATCAAACAATAATCGTCAAATGATTCTACAAGAAAAAAATATTTCAGGGCGACCAAACTGGTAGAATGGTTATTTTTAAAATTTCGTAGCATTATAAAATAATATTCGCAGTTATAAACAAGCGACTTAAATTAAACTACTGCGTAGTTCTACGTCAACAATGCGGTCGTGTCTTGGACACAACCTCCTATAATTTTTTTTTATGCAACTTAATTTTTTTCTGTTTTGGCCGCCTAAATTTTCTTAGGGACCACTGTGTGCCGCCACGATGTTTAATCAAATCTTTTAATCTCAAAATACCATTCATCGTATCGTTGCTGAGCCGATTTCGTCATATTCCTTAATGCTGCTTTGTTCAAATGTAAGAAATTTCACACGTGGAAAAAATCTGTACCAATCTGTGCTTATTGACGAAAATATGTACGCTGTACCGTACGGAATCTGTATCAAAAATAATGGAATAATTTGTACCTTTTAAGATAAACCTGTACACGTGACAACACTGGTTCCGAGCCAACCTGTTCATGTCATCACGAACTGGACCGGTGTTATACAATACATAAAGTTAACACTTTGCCGCTCACGAGATTTCTCGTTTTCGTGTACCTTCTTTACGGACTTGTGTGAAATAAGCGGATAAATGTATTTGTTGCGTATAAGTTTCTGTTCAACGACTTGCTGGATTTAATGAATAATGAATTATTTCAATTGAATAAATTGATTGTTTATCAAGTAACAATCTTCAAAATCATGCTCATTAGATAGAGAATTGAATCATTCATCTTTCCACATAATTCATTTTTTGCTTGATCGTGACAGAGAAAAGTTATAGACTGAAACGTGAGCATGGGTCAATATAGGAAAATTTACAGAATTTTGAAAATCAAAAAATCTTCCAGCCACAATTTTATTAATCGAAAAAGGGTATGAGAAAAGTTATAAGCCAAGTTGTATGGAAGAAATTGATTATGTTAAAGAAAATTGAAAAAAAAATATTTGAAAGGACCCAAAACACATTCTCGAGATAATACTTACAGGGTAACTTCGATATAACGTACATTTTACTTTCGAAATTGTACGTTGTATCGAATCGTACGTTATATCGAAGCACAATAAAGAACTTATATTACTTTATTGTGTAGCTGTTTGAGTAAGGTTATTGAATAAATTCAACTTGGAGACGAAGTCACCTTTCTCATGATGTTTCCCTTCGTATTGTTGATTAAAGTTCATTCATTTAGAATCCGGAATCACAAAACAGTTGTATCTCGGGATAGGTTATAGGTTCAAAACAAGCTTTAGTATCAAAATACAGAAAATTTATAGTTCTTTCAGAAAAAAAATATTCGAAAAAATGTTCCTTTGGATTTTGAAAACGTGTACGTTATATCGAGGTAAAATGTACGTTATATCGAAGTTTTACCTGTCGATATTTTTTATGTATTTTTAGCAAAATTTCCATTGGTCGAAAAAGGGTCTAAGAAAAGTCATAGCCCAAAACTTATACAACTTGTATGGGGTAATAAATTAATTTAAAGAAAATTGAAAAAAGTTATTTGAAAGGACCCAAAACACAATAAGAGATAATACTCATTGGATAGAAAATACAATATAAATTTTTACTTCCTTTTTACTTTTTTCTTCCTTAGCCAGCCAGACCCTTTCCCCCGTACAACTCGTGACCGTTTTAGCCAATAACTTTTCTCATACCCTTTTCGGACCAATGAAAATTTGGCTAAAGATAAATAAAAATATTCTTCATCAAATGAGTACTATCTCTAAAATTTGTTTTGTTTTTTTATTTTCAAATGAATTATTTCAATTCTTCTTAAATTAATTTATTTCATCCATACAAGTTGTACAGGTTTTGGCCTATAACTTTTTTAGACCCTTTTCCGACCAATGTAAATTTGGTTAGAGATAAATAAAAATATTCTTTATCGAACGAGTACTATCTCGAGAATGTGACGAGAATGACCAATGGAAATTTTGCTAAAGATACATAAAAATATTCTATACCGAGTAAGTACTATCTCGAGAATGTGTTTTTTGGTCCTTTCAAATAAGTTTTTCAATTTTCTTGAAAAAATTAATTTCTTCCATACTTCCATCGATTAATAAAATTGTGGCTGGATGATAGATAAAATAATTTCGACTCTCTATTCGAAACTCTATTCGAAAAACTTTTCTTGATTTTCAAAATTCTGTATATTTTCCTATATTGACCCCTACTCACGTTTCAGTCTATAACTTTTCTCTGTCACGATCAAGAAAAAAAATGAATTATGTGGGAAGCTGAATGATTCTATCTAATGAGCATGATTTTGAAGGTTGTTACTTGATGAAAAATCAGTTTATTTCAACTGAAATAATTCTTTATTCATTGAATCCAGCAAGACGTTGAACAGAAACTTGCACGCAACAAAAACTTCTATCCGCTGAACTTCCATTCGCTAACTTCACACATAGAGGCGAATGAACTGCAAAGTTTAAAGCCTCTTAAAAACTTGCAAGCAAAACAAGCAACTTCACACAAGTCAAAACGTGCGGTCCCAGGCGTATGTCTTACATATTTCTTTCCGGTCCTTAAAGTGTTAAATCAATCGCAAAATCAGCGAGAAAAAATCTTCAAAGGGAATTTTAAATTATGCATGATCAATTATTATACAAAGTGGTATCTTTATATAACTAATTTATTTTATAATTTGAATAAATACGTATACTGTATTCAAAGACATACACCCACTTACTTGAAAACGCTCGTCAGAGGTATAAACAACCATTCCCGCTGACAGGATGTGTAGATCTCGTTTTCTTATCCAGGAAACCTGTCAGATGAAGAAGAAGAAGGTGAATAAACAATCGGTAAGTGCTGTGGGAAGTAAAATGAATATCTATAAATAACACCATTCCCATGACACATAACCGTTCCCCAAGAATTTCGTCCCACCCCTTCTTCCAGTTCAACGGTTCTCTTAATGAACGCTGTGGAAGTTGTTCATGAAGAGGGTTTGATTGATGTGCTTACCTAGATGTCGTCTTCCGAAAGTGGCACGAAGGTGTTATCTCCCAATAGATTAACCATGTCTTATGAGCATTTCGCCATACGATATCAGTGGAAATGATTAACGATAAAGACGGTTTTAATGAAGCACCCTCTGGAAACTCAAAGTAGCAGTTATGTTTCACGGCGGAAACGAATGACATACTGTCGATAACACCTTTTATCATGATAAGAACATTATAGCTTCAATTGCTCATGTGCGACTTTTTGGAAATGGTGCAAATTAACCTCCAGGGGAAAACCATACAATGAGTTTAATTTGCGTGGTCTCGCTTGCCTCCGAAACCATATCAATCAAACAGCATCAGCAGATTTTCCTTTCAGCAGGATGTTGGAAGGTTGTGCTAGCTCCACTCCGCCATTCATCGATGAAAGATGTCAATCACAGTCGATCATCGATATCACAAACCCATCCGCCTTTATGTTGGATTCGCGTCAGGTATGATGCGTGACTCTTTTGTGAAACATTCATACTATCGATAGCTGACATGGCATTAACCTTGATTTCCATCAGCTTTCTGCAGAATTCTTCGTGGAAACCGGCGATGGAGGGTGAATGATAGGCATTGAGTGACATGCATTGTGCTCTTGGAAATTTTGCCTTGATCTGGCACATCAATTGTTGATTCATTCGTTTAGCGTTTTTTTTTTGGGAAACGATTTCGGCGAAGCAAAGGTCATTCATAAACAAATTTCAAAGCATTAAATGATTAAATTAAGAATCATCCAAAACTAACATTATCATTACAATCTATATCGTGAGTCCGACAGGTCAATAACTCTTTTAAACTCAATTATCAATCGCTTCTATATTTAACAGGTGAATACAAGTTTACTGGTATCCATTCATACTTTACTAGACATCCTCCACACCTTATAGTAGAAAGCAACAAGCTTCAGTGTCGAATTTTCCTCTTGGATGGTTCCTTAAACACTTTAGCAACTATCCGCTTTCGAGCGGAAAATTCCAAGATAAAGTCACTCAACCGAAGGAACACTGATTGTCAACTAGCTGCAGTTATTAATATCTCTGTCAATTTATAATCCTTTGGCAAGACAGTTTCCGCACAAGCGTAACAAACTGGTAGAAACAATTTTTTCCTGTGAAAAATGGCTTGCACCTACCCATTTGTCTCCAATCCGTTCGACGCGGCAATTTATGAATGCCGTCTGACCCACGCGGGTTGTGATGTTCCGCGGCACGTCAAAGTCAAAATACGGATGCGGAGAGAACTTTTTAATGACACTTTGGGTCTCCTGCTGCGCCCTGCCAGCGTCGCCGCTGCTGTTAACACCTGAAAATAAATGCGGATTTCCCACGTTAGCATAAATTCAGAAAATAAATTCATTTTTTTGGCACAAAAATATGATAGAGATAAAAAAATTAAACAGTTGGAAAGATATTATAGTGATATCGAGGTTTTGTGGACATTAGCATATTCATTGATAGGAATCGATTTTTTTTTAGAATAATCGTTGTGAGCGACCCGGGGATTGGAATAAATCGATTGGAATAAATTGGAGTTTAGAAATAACTGTAATTATGATATTCGTTCTAGATATATTTGAACTATTTCCGTACGAAGCCGTTTGTGTTATATTTTCAGATAATAATATAAGTTGTCGCTCTTGAAGTGAAAATTTTATATTTATTTATTTATTTAGAACTTAACCTCTAAGCCTGACTGGAAGATCGAAAAATAATGAATTTTCGTGATTTTTTTCGAATGTTACGAATACAATGAATTATTCGGGTATTTTGGCTATTGTTTAAGATATATTTGAAGATGAATTTTCCATTTTTTTTGAGTGCACGAATAATGATTATTACGCTGTTGACAGCTAGATGCGTCAATGATATCTGACAATCGGTACCTTGCTGGTGGTATCCGTTCTAAAGCAACGGGTTTTTTTTTATCCCATTTATTTATTTATTAGGCTCATTAGCATTTTATCTGTAACAGAGCCGAGTTTTTATCGTGTACATGTACATATGTTAATGTTTCTATAAATTGTAAATTACACAGTAGTAGTAGTAGCCATTTAGGCGTTAGGTTTTCTGTTCCATTACATTATGATAAATTGCACTGCCATTCAGGCGTAAGGGTATTCTATCTGTTCTTCCATTGTTCAGCAGACCGGACAGCGGAGACAGTTGATATTGATCATTGTTGGGTTATTTATAGAACAGCAGTCCGATGTTTCTTGCAGAGCAGAGCAGTTGTATGGATGAATCGATCTTATTTCGACCGTGGATCGATCTCGTGGACGTAGTTATTCTATAACAACACAAAGATTGAACTCACGATCGATCGCTTAGTAAGCGAACGCGTAACCAAGTGGCTACGAAGACCCCCAAAGCAACGGGGTATCGCAGAACGAATTCCAATGGATATTTTAAAACTTTAGGACAATACCTAGAAAGTTACATACGGATTTTTGAAAACTCGAAAGATTGCGGCAATTTCTGTTAAAAATGAGTTAATTTTTATGGAAATTTGCTGTTTAGAAGTTAATAAAAAATCAAAGAAATAGATATCAAAAATTGGCTATGTAACGCTTTAGATAATTCGTTTTTACATGCTGATAAAAATTTTCAGCCAAATCGGTCGAGTAGATCCTGATATATCGATGCCACCAGTAGAAAAAACATGATTTCGAGAAAAAGCGTTTAAAAATTCGTACAGAAATACTATATCTCTTGAGGTAACTTCATACTTTTGGCTTAACTTTCTAACGAAATCGAATATCGGAAAACCCTTCAAGGGCAACATTATCGAAAGCATAAGCTTCCCAAAAATGTAAAAACCAAAATTTTGATTTTTTCGACCTTCCAGACCGGGGTTCCCCCTTAAGCGATTGTGGAACAAACGCGTGGAACCTGTCTTTTTCATTTGAGGAATAGCATATAAGTGTCGCTGTCTGAACCAGATTGCAGCTAATTTTTGATACAGATTACGATAAATTCATCGGAAATTCCCACGTGTCAAACATTTCCAAAAGTATACAGAGGATATCGTTTACTTAAAGCTTAAAAACTTAAAAAGGCTTAAAACTTTAAAGTTCTTCTTCTCTAACCTTAAAAAAGGCCAATTGGATACAATGAAATACAATTCTATCAGATAAGTATGTCCGAAGCAGACTAATTTATCGGAATGAATAAAACTAATGGAACTTAACTTTTTCGTTTTCGATTATGAATATTTCTGGAAATAGTGATCACACAGCAAATTGGACAACTTGAGAAAATTCCATATTTGTATCCCCAAAACCCCTATGAAATTTCATATTGCTACGTTGAACCATTTTTATTAGCAAATTGATCATAGTTTTCAGTAAATTAGAGAAGCACTTCATCGCAAACTGTACCAACAGTACCAAGTGTGTAAGAAATTGTGCAGTGTCGATAAAGAGAGCACATAATTGTCTAAAGAACCCCCGTTACATTCTGCACACTTCGTGCCTCTCTGAGGCAGATTCTAGATTTCTTTTCCCATAATTTTTTTTTTATTTAAATGAAAACCAATTACCGACTCATTTTTCGACATCTTCATATCTGGCAAAGTGCTGCTCTGCAAGTGCATGTCCCATTAAAGCAAAAAGATGATATTCTGACGGGGCCAGATCTGGAGAATACGACGAATGTGATAACATTTCCCAGCTAAGGGATTTCTTGCGTTCCTCATGGTTTTTCCAATAAGAGAATACAATGTAATACTAACCTCGAGCCAACCGCGAGTAATCGGTTACATATTACTAACATAGTCGTAAGGCAAAAATTGTCGAAATATTGAGCTCCCGGCCCCGTTAGACTAACGTCATATGAGCGTCATTTTTTTTTTAAAAAAAAGGAGATAAAAAATATTTTTATTTATCTATTTTTGTTTGACTACCCGTTTTTCCCCTATGTGAAATTAATTTCGAAGAATCTATTAACACCCAATTTTTTTCACGCGTTTTACGTACCTCGTAAAAAATACCGCGTTAATTCGAAAATCCGCGTAAAAAAACCCGAATTGGAAAATCCGCGTAACAGGTCACCTAAAATCAACGTAAGCATCGTGATAGAGTGCGGCACTAATTTCATAAGAGCTATGTTCCGTCATATGTTCTGAGTGAGCATGAAGATGGAATGTGAGCTGAGAGAGATATGATATTACTAATCAATCCCTTCCATTTGATACCCATATTGATGGGATTTTGAAAAAAATATATGGTGCCATTTTGTGGTGCCGGTCATTTTAGTTTTGCATTTTTCATAGATAAATGTGTTCTACTGATCAAGCCCTTTTATTTAATACCCATGTTGATGGGGTTTTGGAAAAACCCGTATTGATGAGGTTTTTAAAAAATAAGCAATCCGTTATTTTGTAGCATCCGCCATCTTGGATTTTCAAGATAATAAAACACGCGGTTTTATAGTGACTGCAGAAATAAAGGTGTGTTTCAAATTTCAGATCAATCGGTGTTAGCCATCCCTAGTTGGCTGCGCAGGCAATTGTTAACCCT
Source organism: Toxorhynchites rutilus septentrionalis (assembly GCF_029784135.1). Lineage (NCBI taxonomy): Eukaryota > Metazoa > Arthropoda > Insecta > Diptera > Culicidae > Toxorhynchites > Toxorhynchites rutilus. The sequence continues at coordinate 147,894,857 of NC_073746.1, forward strand.
ATTGTCGTACCAAGTCGTGTTTATGTTCAGTGTTTTTACTTTGACGTATTTCATTGTGTAATATATTGATTCTATTCCGAATTTTGTTTTGTACGAGATTCTAATTAAGTGCCTGTGCTACTGTTATTATAGCCGCAAATATCCAGTGCAAACATTGGCAAGGAAACTCAAGTGGATTATTCTGTGTTTCTATTGTTGTGATACTGCTGTATCTCCACCACGTACAAAATTTTGCACACTAGCGCCAACCACAAGCGAGTACACACTACCGCATTGCATGCAACGTTGCATAGTAGTCAGAATCACACCCAGAAGACAGATTACTAAAATATGCTACCAAATCTTTGGTAAGCCAAACATTAGTAGAATGTACATATTTTCTGTAAATATTTACGACCGTTAGTAAAATAAATGTCAGATGCAATACACATCCCTACCAACGATTGGTATATTTTACTGTGCCTTATCGGTAGCTTTGACAATTGTCATCCCTAGCAACCGCGAAAAACTAACTGTCATTACAATTTTTCCGTGCTGATAACAACAATAAAGGTGAGTTCTTTTGAATAAATTTCAAACATTGCATATTAACGTTTGTTTTATGGCTTATTATTTAATTTCGTTGCTGTATTGTAGGTTTTTGCATATGGTCCACCTAACCGTGCATAGCGCAGAGCGCAGAGAAACCGATTCACAGTGGTGGTACTTTGCGAACCACTAGTGGAGGTGGAGGTATCGTGCTGAGATTAACCGCCGAAGATGGCGATAACTTGGCCGATAAACACCCGCATGATTTGGTGGACCATTCTTTTTCCAAGCTGGTTCAATGTGATAAGTGTCAGCAGTACTTGTGGGGGCTGATACATCAGGGATTGCTATGCGAGCAGTATAATCTCATAGTACATCGGCAGTTCGGGGCGGGAAGGAACTTGAATCGTGCGCAGCGGAAACTGGCAGTCGGACGGTAGAGTTGACCAACCATAGTCAGCAGGTCTTTGGGCTTGGTCTTTGTCAGCAGTTTAACGTGGCCAAGCTGCCGGCGCCGCAGATTGTCATAATACTTTGCAACCTGGAGTCGTAACGAGCGACGCCGCCGGACTACGACGAGGTTAACAAACTGTGTGACTCACTTAACGAAAATTTAATCAACACCGATCTGAGTAGCTACTCACCGGAGTGCGTAGCCACTAAAGAAGTTGCTAAAGAAGTTCTTACGGGAGCTGCCCGATCCGATCATTCCGGTTATGTTTTACGACAAATTCGTCATAGCCTCAGGTAGGATATTCGATACTTGTTTTATATAACTTTTTACTAACTATCCCTGTATCTGTCCACACAGAAATTACCAGTGATGTGGTAGCAGTAGCTTTGCATATCCAGGATCCGCCAATTTACAACAACATGACGCTCAAGTACATCATGATCAATCTGATACGAATATGCCGAATTCAGTATCAGCGGGGACTGAAAGAGGAGACGATAATACTGATATAAGTGTGGTGCCATATACTAATGCGATCCCTTGGGAGAAAATTGTGTAAGTATACTTGTCAGCATTGCCTGACTGACACATGTTAAGGCGTTTGTTTATTTTTTTCAGTCAAGTCGTGTATAACACGGAAAACCACATGCGAATAATGGAACTGTTGTTCTATAAGCTGGACTGGAACTACCAGAATTTCTGGTTCATCTGGTTCATCCACTGTTTTACCAGCAGCATAGGCTGCTTCAAAAAGCCTGCTATCACATCCCCGGCATCTGTGATACAAGCGCCCTTGGTTGGGGTGTATAATAATGCCGGTAGCAATAGTAGTAACGGAACAGTGGTTGCTGAAAATCGGGGGACATCGTTGATACGAGCAGTTGGTGATACAAACCCACCAGCTGACCTGACGGACCAAATCGACTGATTCCTACCTCCAGTTACAATTTGATTTGTATATGAATAAATATTTATCATTTTTATTGATTACATGAATAAAAACAGGAAGTGGGTTATATCTATGGTTTAACCGCAAGGGTGACGTAGGACTATCGTTGATTTAGAGATCATTTGTATGAAGTTGAATCTGAATTCATTCTGAATGAATGAATATTTGGAGAACTTCGAAAACGAGAGCGTTATGTTGGAGGCACAAGGTTTTACGCATCCAATATTGGATACGGAAATATCCTACTGATGGGGAAGAATAATCTTCTGAAGCTATCCTGTTGATTGCGATTGATTGAAAAATCACAAAACCTAATGTATTTGGTCACAGTGTTACATCGATAGAAAACATTAAAATAAACTCTTTCACATGAATATATTTTGAAAATTCCTAAAGGAACTGGCAGATTATTTTCAGTAACGATTAGATATTTCCACATTTTCCTCGATACTGGAAGCCCACCAGTGGTTAATGCCAACTCGATAACCACCTGTTAATAGCACTTGATTGAAACATATTTGGTCACAGTGTTACATGGATAGAAAACATTCAATTAAACTCTTTCACATGAATATATTTTGAAAATTCCCAAAGGAACTGGCAGATTATTTTCCAGCAATGATTAGATCTTTCCGGAACTTTCTCGATGCTGAATGGCATCCTAACGGAAAGAGTTCTGCGCGTGTATGTGTCGATCCTTCGCCGTCCACCTCCTCCAGCACGTTAGGCAACGATGTTGTCTTGTCGATGTCCTCACGAAAAATGAATGTGTCTCACCACCAGAATATCGCTTAAGTATGCTTTTTGTGTGTGATTGAATCGAGAGAAGGTGTGGTTTACGATGGCAATTTGGAAGGCAAACTAGAGGGGAATGAACTCTCTGAGCTCGGAACTTTCGGCGACTGAGCAATAATCGATTGCGGGCGCATACAATATTGGATATGGAAATATCCTACTGATGGGAAAGAATAATCTTCTGAAGCTATCCTGTTAATTGCGATTGATTGAAAAACCACAAAACCAAATGTATTTGGTCACAGTGTTACATGGATAGAAAACATTCAATTAAAGTCTTTCACATGAATATATTTTGAAAATTCCCAAAGGAACTGGCAGATTATTTTCAGTAACGATTAGATATTTCCACATTTTCCTCGATACTGGAAGCCTACCAGTGGTTAATGCCAACTCGATAACCACCTGTTAATAGCACTTGATTGAAACATATTTGGTCACAGTGTTACATGGATAGAAAACATTCAATTAAACTCTTTCACATGCATATATTTTGAAAATTCCCAGAGGAACTGGCAGATTATTTTCAGTAACGATTAGTTATTTCCACATTTTCCTCGATACTGGAAGCCCACCAGTGGTTAATGCCAACTCGATAACCACCTGTTAATAGCCGCGCGTGTATGTGTGTGTAGCGATGTCTTCCCAGGGAACCGTTTGTGGCATCACTCTCGTCCTGATAGATTCCCTTCTGGCCTAGGGTGCACAAACAGGCTCATGGTGACACCGTTCATCCGCGCTTTCATGATAAATAAAGAGCTTCACCGCAACAGCGACAACATGCTCCAATCGCTGTTCAATTAGAACTGAGTGGATTTCCGAGCGCCGCTCGCTTATATACCGATTGGTGATTTCAATAGCCTGTTTTGAAAGCAATTTTAAGACTATTGAAACAAGTTTTTGGATCAGAAAGTAACAAGTATATAACGCGTAGACATTTTATCTTTCGAATGAAGTGTTTATCATACCATTTCGTTCAGTTGTTTAGGAGCTATTAACACTCAAAATCTCGGTCTCCGGCGTAACGCTTTCGTTTTCGAAACTTTGATTTTACACCCCGGTATAGAAATGAAAGACGTAGTCCTACGTCAAAAAAAGTTTGTTTTCATTAGAATTGAAAAGAAAATATTACGATTCTATACCTGATCAAAATACCATTGAACAGACTTTGGACTGACAAATGACCTCTTGTTAAACAGATTACATATATGTTTAGGGTATATGTTAAACCAACGTTGAATCGACCGCTTATAGTGGGTCATACTGGCCGGTTTGACATTCGTTCACCATTGTTATTGTGTAATATGTACGAATAATTCGTATTGCAAAAATTTACTAATCATTGGTAATATGTTTTGGGTCAGTGCAGAAAAACAGCAAAGATCCGATTCTCCGAACAGAGTCTTGAATAAATCAGATTCAATTCAAAGTATCGATATCGAATTTAATATACAGAATTGTGCTTTCACATCACGATGTCCTCTGTTTGTCACGCCTGCACCACCGATGCTATCGATGAACAAGTAATTTGTCAGGGATTTTGCAATGCAGTTTTCCATCCGAAATGCAGCGGTGTCAATACCCAAAATATGGGTGAAATGTGAAAAGCAAGCAACTGTTCTGGATGTGTCAATCTTGCTCAAATCTCATGAGGGACATGCGTCTGCGAAGATCCGTTCATTCTGCGTACGAAACAGGTCAGGAAGATTTGCTGGGAAAGCACAATAAAATCGTATATGGCCCAAACAACGGAAGTACGCAGATGAAAATTAACAAGGTTGGAACAGGTAGTTCTGTATCTCCCACACTAGGCGTCTCAACTGTACCAACTAACAACAAAAAGTTTTGGCTGTACGTGTTAAGGATTTCTCGGAATGTTTCAGCCGAACAAGTTGCTGCCCTCGCAAAACAACGCCTAGACAACGACAACATCGAAGTTGTAAGACTTGTTGCCAAAGGACGTGATCTTAGCACGCTTAGAACTAAAAAAGAAAGCGCTCTGCACCTCGACGGGGCCTAAAAGGATTCTGTTCCGTGAGTTCTCGGATAACCGGATAAATGGAAATTTTTGGGAACCGCAAAAAACCCCGAACCAGCAATCACTTCGTACTACAAACGACGCAGCATTAGAACACACTATATCACCGATGCAGGTCACTGTGAGAGAATGATGACTGGATCAACTTCACCGGGATGCACGCCTGACAGCTTTATGGAAGCCCCAAACCACCTCATCTCAGTCGAGCCAATTATGCCAGCAATCAACAGTCATCCTGGTCCTGAGTTTGAGTATGGCAATGGGGTCTTCCAAAACGTCATTTCAGGCAAGTATTCAAATGTTTGGAACACTTCTCGCCCAGTAATGTCCGTCGTTACTCCGTATACTCCAGTCGAATTTCATTCTAAAGATGAGACTATTGGAATGGCCCACGTACATCAACTACCACGATCGAACATTATGCCGCTGTCGGGATGCACGCCTGCTAGTCTTATGGAAGCTCCAAACCGCCTCATCTCAGTCGAGCCATTTCTACCGGTGTACACCAGTCATCCCGACCCTGAGATCGAGGAAAGTGTTGGGGTCTTCCAAAACGTCCCCGCAGGCAAGCATACACATGTTTGGAGCACTTCTCCCTCAGTAATGTCGATCGCTTCCAGCCGACGTATTCCGGCCGAAATTCAGTTAGATGATGAAGCTATTCACGTGGAGGTGACCGAAAAGATGCAACTGTCCGTGTACTACCAAAACGTCAGAGGCCTGCGTACAAAAATCGCTCAACTGCGCTTGCTGTTATTCAACTGCGATTATGACGTACTTGTTTTCACCGAAACATGGCTCAAGACCGACATCGATAGCAGTGAAATCTCATCCGATTACGCTTTCTTCCGCTGTGATCGTGATGATCTTACCAGTCGTCACTCGCGGGGTGGTGAGGTTCTAATTGCTGTCAAATTGCTGAGTTGGAATATAAAGTCATTCTTTCTGCAACGCATGAAAACTATTTGCATAGAATTCCGACTACCGTCAAACAGGATCCTTCTCGCTTCTGGGATTACATCAAGCACCCGAAAGCTGGCAAGAACATCCCTGGCTCTGTAAACTTGGATGGAATGACATCTCGCCCAAATTCGGAAGCAGCCAATCTTTTCGCTACTTTCTTTGAGAGCGTGTTCAGTAAGGCGTCACCCGTTCAACGACAAAACTGCTTTGAGTATGTTACTCCGCACAACATTCATCTTCCACGCATCCAGTTTTCACAAGATGATGTTCGAAAAGCTCTCGAAGACATCGATTCGAAGAAAGGTCCCGGAACAGATAATCTGACTCCTGTGCTGTTGAAGAACTGTGCCGCTTCACTCTCGATGCCTATCGCTGCAATTCAATTTTTAACCGCTCACTTCAAGACAAAGTATTCCCACTGGCATGGAAAATGGCATAGTACCGATTCATAAATTGCCGTGGTGTTCCAATACTATGTAGCCTAAGTAAAGTGTTCGAAAAACTGATTCACGCAGTTTTGTACAGAGTTGTTTCGCCGATGATCTCTAACAGCTAACACGGTTTCATGAAACGACGTTCTACAACAACAAATCTTATGTGTTATGTGTCAGCAATATCACGACTGTTAGAATCTAAGCAGCAAGTTGACTCGGTCACTTAGGATTTCTGAATTGGGTTACTGAATGGCTGCACTCTTATTTATCAGCCCGCAAGGCTTTCGTCGTGGTGAACTCCGTGCGCTCTAGGACATTCAACATTCCATCTGGTGTGCCTCAAGGGAGTGTCCTGGGCCCACTGATATTCATCATGTATATCAACGACCTGTATGAGTTGCTTTCGTCATTTCGGAAGAAACCCCCCTCCGGAGATTGATACCACTCGTAACAATCGGTCAACAGGAAGGGGGTAAATTTATTTAGCGATTTTGTTGTCACATTTAATTTCTAAGCCAGGTGATTTACTGATACACTGATTTAAACTATTTTTTGTTTTAAAGACTGAATTCGATGCCCCTATTAATTTAGGATGCGTGAAATTGCCGTTTAGTATCTCCTACAATGTCGTCAGTTAATTTAACGTCTACGTATACCAGTCGATGGTAAGGCAAAATATTTACCATTTCTTTCGATACCGTCGTAAAATAACTTTAGGGAGAAACGTGGATGTTCAACATTATTTAAATTAAAAAATCAGTTGAGGGCAGGACAAACTTTGGTGGGTATTTCCTCGTATTTAGATTCCAGTGTTTGTGTCTTTTAATAGAGCCCCCACAGACTGAAGACTTTTTATTGGAAGACTAGCTGACCCGGCAAACTTCGTCCCGCCCAAAGTTAGTTTTTTGTTATCAATACCTTCAAACATTCACGTTTTCTTATTATGAGCAAGTTCATGGGTCCAATCGCAGAACTGTTCAATGATTGATCTTCTATTCGACCCCGTTGAATTTACCTGTTACTATAAAATTCTTAGTATATCTAGCAAAACTCAACATTATAATATCAGATTATTTTCAGACATAATTCTCGTTCAAGATTGTTGAACCACTTGCAATTAACATGTTTCTCCGTTACATGGAATAAATGTTTGATACAGAAAATATGATAGAATAAAGACAGCCCTAAATCGGACAATTCCTTCCTCGAGTTCTGCTCATATCAACACATCCGGCGATCCGTTTTCTGGTATAGATAGAAGAAGATATAGGAGTGCGTTTCATCACATTGAAATCCATTTCCAGTTACGAATAAAGATCAATTTCGCTAGCGCAAACATCAAATGGACTAACAGCACTTGTCACTATGTAATTGTAGGACATATGGGAATTTAATTTTCCCTTTTTCCTTCAGAGTTTTCCAAAAATTTTCAATTGTCATGTTTGGTTGGAATATTTTTGGTTGAAATATGTGTAATATTTTTATGGAACCCCCTCTCCATTCCAGAGGAGAGAGGGGTGTCATACCATTATAGAAACATTTCTCAAACCCAAAACCCTCACATCCCAAATTGTGTTCGATTAGTTCTCGAGTTATGCAGAAGTTAGAGAGCTGGAGGAGTGTCTAACCACCATAGAAATATTTATTGCATCCTAAAACCTCCACATGCCAAATTTGGTTTCGTTTGCTTGATTAATTCTCGAGTAATTCAGAAATTTGTGTTTCATTTGTATGACAGCAACCGTTTCATTTGTATGACAGTAATCTTTCCGAAAAACACAATATTGTTTGATCCCAGTATATCGAAAAACAACATCAAGTTCATTTGTCCCATGTTGATATTCTAGGCATAACAGTCTCACCATGAATTTTTAAAAACGTAATCAAGCTTGATTGATTCAGTGAAGGGATCTCATCACATTTTATTAAACAATAGTATAGTGCTTATAAAGAACCCGGTGTATTGCTGAATTGAAATACTTAAAGCTTTTGGTAGACAAATATGCGAGAAATCTTTGATTGCGTTTTTCGCAGTTGCTGGTTTTGGAACATGGGACAACTATGCGTAGAACGGCAGTATGCATCTGTGTACATTACACCGGTCAGTATCGGTCAATAAAAAGTTTGATGGGCTTCCCGATTGTCTTCAAACTAAGGCAACTCGACTGTTTAGTTGGCTCGTTGTGTGCAATAATAGCCCAAACAAACTATCACCCGATAAAAAGTCTGCAGTTTGCGGAGGATCTTAGACTTATGTAATTGAACATCCATTCAACAACTAGTTCCGATTTGGCAAATTGGCAAATTGCTTATAATGAATTTTTCCACATTCCTCGTCAGTATACGCTCGTAAGTTGGCAGCGCATGTGAAGTAGTGATGAGTTCGGTCGTTGGTTACACACGATTATCCCTAAGGTCTCGACGAGTGCATGGTTCAAGGGATTGAATGTAGGTCGTGATTTCATTCGCGTGATATCTCGGCTTATGTCCAATCACTACAACCTAAACGCGCATCTCTATCGCATTGGGCTCGCAGCAAACAATCTTTGTGATTGTGGCGATGGCTACCACGACATCGAGCATGTTGTCTGGTCGTGTATCCGGTTCCATGCTGCTCGCTCTCAGCTCTCTAGAGCACTGAGAGCACAAGGCAGACAATCGGATATCCCCGTCCGGGATATCTTAGGTAGCCGTGATCCTGATCTTCTGCTTCATCTATACCTGTTCCTCAGAAACGCCGATGTCAACGTTTAATGATGTTTCCTTCGTTGTGTCCCCGTTTCATATCCCTCCTATCCGATCGATAAACTTTTACTTAGTCGCGGCAATACATACACACACTCTTTACAGATGCACGGGCCGAAGGTTGTGCAGTCCACTGATGATTCAACAAGAGCCAAAGGTTGTACCGCTCATGACAACTCTACACGAGCTGATGATTGCGCCGGCATTTCGAAGGCAGAAATGGACTTTAAGGCGAAGTAACGCATTCCTATGTATTCTATCTATATAAATGAAAACGGAAGGCCAAATGTGTTACTGAGCGCAAAGCCTGATGAAGGAATGGTACGATTTGAGCCGTCTTCATTGTATTGTATTAGTTTCTGTCCATAGATTAATGTTATGGTTAGAAAAAGTTTTGAAATTTTTGATAATTTTTGCTTCGAGAGAAAGTTCGAAAAGAATATTATTCTCATATGTTCCACAATGACATTTGTAGTTAGTCCAATTGGATTTAGCGTTTGCGGAATTATGCTTCGTGTTTCGTTAGCATGAAGCGAAAATGATGGAAAATAAAAATTATGAATGAAAATTTTCTTTTCTGTATCAAACATGTATGCCATGTAACGGAGAAACACGTTATTTGCAAATGAATCAAGAATCTTGAGTGAAAATTGTGTCTGAAAATAATTTTATATTAGAATGGCGAGTTTTGGTAGAAGTAATAGGAAATTTATAGTAAATGAAAATTGTAGAAAGTCAAATGGAAACTGTAAAGATCAATCAATGGAGAATTTTGCGATTGAATCGATTGAATCCGAACGTTCGCTCGGAAAGAAAACGTGAATGTTTAGAAAATGCATATCAAAAAAATAATTTAGGGCGAGACATAGTTCGCAGGGTCAGCTAGTTAAAAATACAAATAACCCAAAATATTATTCTAGCTATTCGAAAATAAGAACAACAATGAAGTCAAGAGAAATTCGCGCACCTTAGGTTTTTTCCGCAGTGATACAATCGATTTTAGAATTAATACTCTCGATTAGCCAGGAATCTTTCGAGTCAACTATATTAAAATAATCACGCTTCTCTAGAGCTTCTTATTGGCTATTGCTGTTCGAATTACCGAAACTTACACTATAGGAATTGATTGCTGCTATTAAGAACGTTTCAGTATATCGTATGTGAAATTGCATTTGTTCAGGTCAATCACAAAGAGCAGCAACGAGATGTAGAAGATGTGGAATGTGGATTATAAAGCTGCCATGATAATAAGCAATCATTCCGTGTAATTAACTCTCAGAATAACATAACAGGTGGTAAACTTTGTTTATTGACCTAACCTTTTCGCAGCTACAATGGCACACAATGAGGAATCACTGGCAATTATTCTCCCTCGGTGTTACATAGTTCTTCGTGGTATAGCAAGACTCCGAGAAGAGTATCTAGACACTCTGAAGCGTAATGAAATCAGTTACCCGTCTTATTTCAGTCACACTAAAAATTCGACATCAATCTACTGGTTGGATGAAAGATTCCAAACCAACACTGCTACACTGTACTGCTCCAACAGCAGTGTTTCTAGGTCTCAAGCTGTTTCCAGAACACATTTCACTGCACATAAAACACATCCTTCTAACAGCAACAGATTTGTTTCGATTTAGTTGGCATGACGAACTATGAAACGTGCTATTATTGAAAGTTTTACGTTACGACATTCGAAGGAAGCATATACAATTTCGTCTCATGGCTCAGAATTTTCTAACGAGTTTTAGAAGCTTAAATGTCGGAAGGCACAAAAAGTTACGTTACGACATTTCAGCGTTAGACTTATTTGTTCGAATTTCATTCTACATTCTACATTGAAAACGTGATTGATTCAGCTGTGTCCGATAAGCTTGCATATGCTTTACGATGAAAGAATCAAACTTCACATCCATGTAACAATGTTAGCTCAACTTAAAAGTATGGCCAAATCTATCCAAATTTTTATCATGTATGATGTTTACTTGGATGTATGTAGAAAACAAACCAATGCTCATCCTTCGCAAACGACAAACAACAACAAAAGTTGGCTTGCGAGAAAACTTTGTCAGTTTGTTCATTGCTATTGGTATGAGCATATACCATTCTATCCTGGATTCCTCGAGTCGAGAAAGACGCACCACGCTAGATATGGGGTACAGACTAGGGGGGCGTTGCTGATTAATGGTCAGCTGCATCCCAATAGGAAGTATCTCGTGTCGGGCACACGTACAGAGTATCGAAGACTGCACCATACCAATTATGAGAACACTTGTAATACTAACCTCGAGCCAACCGCGAGTAATCGGTTACATATTACTAACATAGTTGTAAGCAAACATTGTCGAAATATTGAACTCCCGGCCCCGTTAGGCTGACGCCATATGAGCCTTAATAAAAATATATATTTTGGATAAAAAAAAATCAATCCAAGGTTTTTAATTTTCGATTGTAATGGTAAACAACAAGTTGCTGAGTAGAAATGTTCCTATCATCATGTAACTCTCCAATCAATGAACTAATATCAACGTTCAGTTCAAGGCATAATTGATAATAATAGATGCTATAGTTCTTACAGCAATAAGAGGGTAGATAATATCATTACAAAAAAAAGCGGAAGACGCTATTAGGATGATTATTCCTGCGGGTGCAATACGTCCATTATCATCATCATCCCAAATGATAAGAGCTACTCTACCTCCCGGTTCATCAACGGAGAAAAACTTTTATTTTATTTCGCTCCATCACGCAGTTTGATTCATCACAGGACAAAACCCAAGTGGCGTGATTGATACACATAACACACTCATGAACAGCCAAACGATTCTGTGTTGTCACCGCTCCTGGGCAGCATTTCGCCCATCTGATAAGGGATCTGAAAAATTGCCTAGCCAACTCAGTAGATTGGCACATCGCTAGTCCTGTTTCACTGTCCGATCCCAACACGAGAAGAGTGGCAACAAAACCAAGATAACTTGGCAAAATTACGGCAAAACCAAAAGACTATAAATTATTTATTATCATAATTCCCGAGCCAATCATAAAGAAAATTTACTGCTATGCTTTCACCGTGTTTCCATTCCACAAAGACACACACAACCAGAGTGTGGTGGGGTTGATACTGCTGTTCCAAAATTCATCACACGGATCGATCCACATCCGAACATCATAACGCCGATACATCATGACTTTGGCCGAGTTTAACAGTTACACTCCATTTCTTGTGGCCAGATGTTATCCGGGAGGAGTTGTAGAACTAATACTCATCACTACTCGGCGTATATTTGCCACGAAAATTCGGGGCGAATACGAAACAAACGGACGCTTACTGAATACATTTCATTCATTCAACGCGAGGAGATAAATTATGTCACTCTGCATTCTGCCCACCAGCCAAGAGACGCAATGTGGCACGCATAATTTAGATTCCAACCATCACGCTATGCCTTTCTTTTTGATGACACAAAACGCTGATCAAAAATCTAACTCAGATTCCACTCTCCCGTGGAGTCGCACGGTTGATTACCAATCGCACAGCATCAGTGGACATAAATTCTTGACAAAATCATAAACATCGTCTCGAGAGTCCAATCGTTTCGGACAGTATGTTTCCCAAAATGTGGTTTGTCAACACCAAATCCGGGGTAATACCAATCTTCGAACGTCGTGACTCGGTGGTTGATTCCCCCGACCGTAAAACACCAATCGATTCAACCATGGAAAAACGCTTCACTGAATAAATCGGGCATATCTTTTTGGTTTATTTCTTCGTTTCGATCTGCCTCGCAGAAGTACACATTCAATCTCATTGTGTTTGTCATTCTCAGCGAAAGGGTTCAATCATCTTTTCCATTGATTCAGCCGAGGCATAAATAATGCGGTCTGTAGGATTACATCTACCGGCTCGTAACTAGAAGGGGGTTTCCAGCGTATCACAGAGGGACCGCATAATTGATAGATTTTGCACAAATTGATCAACCCGTCGTCTCCATCGATAAAAGCTACGCACAATGGCCCGGAAGAGGTTGGGCTTTGTCGATGAAAGATTTTTCAGAAGTACACATTCCGTTGATGGGGTTGGTGGTAGTGGTAGAAAACGTAATTAATTTGTTCATTCTTGGGAAAGAATAGAGCCTTTTGTTTTTGTTGAAAGGAATTTAATGAAATTTATCAATGGGATCTGTAAAATAGTAAAAAAATATTATTTAAAAAAAGTCCGTCTGCTCGGGTCCAAGAAGATAGTGGATAGTAGATCTCATATCCTGACAAAGTTTTGGCTGAATAAGTTATGCAATTAGTGTGCTTTTTCCACATGTATATCCTTCCGTTCTCACTGTGTAAAAAAACATTATCGATGTCGATGTCTGTACACGAAGTATCTTAATAGTTGAGGCAAATCTTGAGCGAAACAGAATTTTACACAATCGATGGTGCTGCAATAGTTCCCAATTATCCAAGCGCCGATGCTTCCACTAGTTGCTAAGGTCGCTTTATTTGAGATAATGCAATTTCATACACGATTAAACGATTCGATATCATTGCAGCTTTTAAATCGGATGCAAGCAAGCAAAAAAAAACTGCTATACACTCAATGCTCAAATTATCTGAAGCGAGAAAAATGCATGGATCCGTTTATCCGCGCTGCAAAAAAAATATCGCACCATCATGAAAAGGGTTGCCCTTTCATATGACTCGAGAAGACTGAAAGCAGAGCATCGACTTGATTGTGCTTTGATGTGTTCCCGTGGTGATCCAGAGCCAGGGTGAAAACTTTGTCGTCTGCTTCAGTGCCTTCTCACAGTTCGCTTGAGAAAAGATTAAATCTGTTTGATAAATAAACTCTCAAACAGACGGTTGCACTCTGGGAACGTGACTTCGAGAATAGGCATGTGCAAACAAGGTCAGAAATACAATACGTTCCAGCTGGAAGGCAAAAGTTTTTCGTTCGTCCACTAATTCGACAACAGAATTCGATTCGAACGTGACTTGGGGAGTTTTAAATTGGGCTCCGTCAGACGGGAAACTTTCTATCTTGTTCACACTTTTCGAGCAAAACCACCGCATCATGCAACTAGCTGCCATGGTTCACAACTTTTTATTTGCTTTTGATTCATCTTACATCCGGTCGTTCACAATTAAACATTTTCCCGAAAGCAACTTATTGATGTTTGCAAATAGTCCAACCACAGCTGATAAAACCACAATTTGCAGAATTTCAGCGTTACTACCAGCCACCATTTCGGTTAATGTTTCGCTTGGTTGTGCCGCGAGGTGACGGCTAATTCAGTTATTAATCGAATCCGACAATTCGATCGCAAAACATTTATATTGATGGGACTAATTTCACGGAAGCTATAACAATAAATTTGTACTTTGCTTTACGCGGACGCTTTATTGGACCATGTCGTTAGTTATACCCAGGAGGGAACCATTAACAAAGCACGATAATTAAAGAAACGGAATGGATCAAAATAAATCTACCAAAGCTGCAGGTGCGAGGAATTCGATTCGATGCTGTGGCACAAATCGACGTTAACGTGCTTTGAGGATCTGTGGGCTGGTTAACGATTTACAGAGTTGAAGATGCGTTCATGCGATGGGAGGGTTATTTTCGATTTATTATGTAATGGATTTCGATTTGATTGTTTTTTTTTTTGCTAGTGTTTCATGAACAATTCAGTTGGAACATTTCTTCATTTTCAATATGAAGAATATCTCCTCATGGACCTTCAATCATATGTGAAAGGCTGACAAGTTAACGTTGAGAAAATTATGCCTATAATTTGTTGACGTAGTTGTAACTTGAACATTTATTGATAGATTGCCAAGATATTTGCATCAACTGAATGAAAATATTTCAACGCGTTATTTTTTTTTCTAGATAAACAATTAAATAATTGAAAAAAGTCAAGCATCCAAATTTAAACACGCTTGACTCAATTTTTCCCCTAGAATTGTACCGACCAACCAGAGCAGCTGCGAAATACAATTTGAATACATCAATATTAGGGTGCCAATGAATGTATGGGAAAAAATAGACCCTAAAATTTCAAAAAGTTGCCCTATACAAAATGTTCACCACCTCGAAAAAACACCCTATGTCAAATATCAGCTCAATCAGACTTAAGGGAGAGTGGCGCAAAGCGGTCATAGTATGAGTTTTTTGAAAATCGAAAAATCACCCAAGGGGGGAGTAAAGGAAATCTGTTTTTTTTTTGTCAAAAATCGAGACTCTGGGAGATATTTTTTTTCGGCATGCTAAACGAAAAGTATAGATTAGGGTACCAATAAAAATAGTAATCTCGATTTTTCATTCGGAACTTGCTAGGAAATGTTGATTTGCACAATAATATACCCTATGCAAAATATTAGCTCATTCGGACTTCATTTACTGGTGTCGCAGACGTTTGCATAGGGTATATTATTGTGCAAATCTAAATTTCGTAGCAAGTTCCGATTGAAAAATCGAGATAACTATTTTTATTGGCACCCTAAACCATACTTTTCGTTTCGTACTCCGAAGAAAAACTAAGTCCCATGGTGCCGTTTAATGCAATTCTAAGACATTTGGCATCAACAAATTTGTTTCGAAAACCCCGATTTCCTTTACTCCCCCCTTAGATGATTTTTCGATTTTCAAAAAACTCAAACTTTGACCGCTTTGCACCACTCTTCCTTATGTCTGATTGAGCTGATATTTTGCATAGAGTGTTTTCAAGGCGATGAACGTTTTTATGGGGTAACTTTTTGAAACTCGAAATGACCATTTTCATTGGCATTCTAATCAATATCTCTGCGAAGACAATTATAGCTATCCACCGTGTATATCATTCTGTCCAAGGAGAATATGAAAAATAAGACAATACAACCAACACACACACACACAAGCTAGCGAGCTGTTGTCAGATTTCCTCTTCTGACTAATGCTGTTGACAAATACCAAGACACCTAGAAGTATATCCTAAGGTCACTAAGTTGGTTAGAGGAGCGGTATATGAGAACAGTACGGAAGGAAGCAGAAGGGAATTATTTGCTTGAAGCGTGAAAGAGAGACTGATCAAAAGCGAGCTTGGGCACAAGCGAGCTTGGGTACAAGCGTATTGTGTATTGTTTACAAACAAAACACAGTAGACTTCCAAGATGGCTGAAAAGTGGTTTTAGCAAGTTGGCCCATCTTAGGATATTGTTCTAGGCGACTTGGGCAAATACAACGTTTTTTCTCTCGATACAATGGAAGTCTGAAGAACATTGCGCCGCAACTCCATTCCCTGTGTGGTTCTCCAGCCAGTCGTGGCGAAAAAAAATCAATCCTACGATCCGAAGCGATCATTCATGTTCTCACCGGGAAGCTGTTCACATCAGGAGGAGTGGTAGCATAGCAACAACATCAACAGGCACAACCTCAGCAGCGGCAACGTAGCAGCAGCAAAGATTTTCAATTTCCCTGCGCACTCTGAACCATTTGTCTCGCTCCTTTCGACAGTCATCCAGCTAGTAACCAGACAACGGTGGCAGCGAGGGCGTACAAAATGTTTTTTTTTCAAGGCCGAATAAGTTTTCTAAATTGGCCGTTATTGGGACATAGGGACGGATGAACTGTGAAAGTAAAAAGTCTCTATAATCAAACATTCACTCACCCCGAAGAGACCATTTATTTTTTAACAGGGAAGCAGTATACATCAACAACAGGAGCGATAGCAAACCAACTTTAACATTGGTATCGGCAACAATAGTTGCAGCAGCAAACGAGTTTCAAATTTTCTGAAATCAACAAGACAACTGTCATTTACTGTTCTCGGGCTATCGATCCAACACACACAGCCATGTAATGGTGATGAGGTACAGATGTACCTTCGCCTGTGGCTTCATTCAATGGGTTTGGAAAAAGAGATGCGTTACGTGCATTGGTAATAAGGACACAAATTCCGACATATGATCAGCTTGTTGTCCATTAATCCATTAATCCATTAATCAACCATCATCAGCCGCTTCCATAAAAGCACAGCATTTTTCAGGGTCACCGAATCTATCAATAAATATTTTTTTAAATGAAATTCAATGCAATAGTTCGTTGTAATATAAAAGTAAGATTCGAAATAACAAAAATCGAAATGACTTATATCTCCGAGGCGTTGATTCTCATCGCGAGCCGGATGGGAATAAGGTGTTTTTCAACAATGAAAACTGTATTCTTCGGTTGAAAACTGTATTCTTCGGTTGAAAACTGTAGGTGAAAATTCGTTTCACTACGAGCTGCCGCCAACGCAACACAATCAGTTTCAAATTTTCTGTTGTCGTTCTGCGCTGCTGCATGCTGCATAGTATAATTTGAGGATTACTTCTTTGGGAATTATGTTTTTGGGAGCATTGAAAAAGTATTTTTTCTAAGAGATACTGACATACTACTTCGATATTCAATAAGCTAAGTGTTACAGTGTCACACTAGACAGAAATTTGTGTTTTATTTGTATGGCAGCCACCCCTAAGAGAGGGGGGAGGGGTATCTAACCACCATAGAAACATTCATTGCACCCTAAAGTTTCCATATGCCTAATTTGGTTTAATTTGCTTGATTAATTCTCGGGTAATGCAAAAAATTATGTTTCATTTGTACGGCAGCCCCCTCTAAGAGAGGGGGAAGGAGTATCTTAACACCATAGAAACATTTATTGTATCCTAAAACCTTCACATGCCAAATTTGGTTTCATTTGCTTGATTAATTCTCGAGTAATGCAGAAATTTGTGTTTCATTTGTATGGCAGCCCCCCCTTTGAGTGGGGGAAGGACTGTCTAACCATCATAGAAACATTTATTGCACCCTAAAACTTTCACATGCCAACTTTGGTTTCGTTTAATTGATTAATTTCCGAGTAATGCAAAAAATTGTGTTTCATTTGTATGGCAGCCCCCTCTAAGAGAGGGGGAAGGAGTATCTTATCACCATAGAAACATTTATTGCATCCTAAAACCTCCACATGCCAAATTTGGTTTCATTTGCTTGATTAATTCTCGAGTAATGCAGAAATTTGTGTTTCATTTGTATGGCAGCCCCCCCTTTGAGTGGGGGAAGGACTGTCTAACCATCATAGAAACATTTATTGCACCCTAAAAATTTCACATGCCAACTTTGGTTTCGTTTGCTTGGTTAATTTCCGAGTAATGCAGAAATTTGTGTTTCATTTGTATGGGAGCCCCCCCTTAGAGAGGGGGGAGGGGTCTCAAAATATCACGAAAACCTTCCCCGGCCCCAAAAACCCCTACATACCAATTTTCATGTCGATCGGTTCAGTAGTTTCCGAGTCTATAAGAATCAGACAGACAGACAGACAGACATATATATATATATATATATATATATATATATATATATATATATATATATATATATATATATATATATATATATATATATATATATATATATATATATATATATATATATATATATATATATATATATATATATATATATATATATATATATATATATATATATATATATATATATATATATATATATATATATATATATATATATATAATATATATATATATATATATATATATATATATATATATATATAACGGTGGTTATCCACAGGACTGCCATACAAACAAAGCATACATTTCTGCATAATTCAAGAACTAATCAAGCAAACGGAACTAAATTTGGCATATGGAGGTTTTAGGGGTTGTTGGGAATGATTCGAAAGTGGTCGGATAACTTCAACTTCACTTTTGGTTTTTAAATCCAAATCTTTACTCAGGAACAAATGCGCGAACAATACTTTTATTTAAACTCAATTTAATTTATTCTATTGGTCGGGATTCATCAACTTCAAAATCTATTCTGCTATATTTCAATAAGCTTTCATTCCTTTTATCAGCTTTTTCCCTATCTGTGTTATAAAGCTTAACTATGTGTGTGTGTGTATTCTATTTGCCTATATTTTATGGCATGTGAGCAGAAAGAGGGGAAACTGACAGCATCCTCGTTTCTGCCTCACTCTAACTATGCTGTGACAGAAAGATGTTCACAGTTGACTTATTTCATAGCACACAACATCGCCGCCACCTTGAAATATAAAATTTCAATTACAACTAAATCCCTACGTTCTTCTGTCATTTGCTAAGTTGTTTTTGTTTACATTTATGTACACTGGACTAAGTCGCTTGTCGCGAGTGCTGTGATTGCGATGTGGAATAAGGTGATTATTTCTACGATGGATTGCTGCTATCTTCATGTGGCAGCAAACATATTTTGGTGATAGGACGCTTGATGATTCCATTAGATGTCTTCAAGGTAAGTACTCTGATCAATTTATCCTTCCCTGGGTGGATGTCTAATATTCTTGCTAACGACCATTTTACAGGATGCTGCATTTCATCGACGAGAACAACAAGTCGACCTGGGTGAAATTCGTGGTTTGGACGGTTGTGGGTGGTGCATCGCTGCAATTCCTGCAGGTATTCTGTGCTCCAGTGATGCCAGAACTGTTGATAAGTACGTTGTAGTGCCTGATAGTGATCCAATTTATTTAACTGAATATTTCTAACGTCGATTTCAGGCAATGACTGCATCGATGAGCCGATGAGGAAATGACCGGGTGTCAGACAGGCCAGGTCATTTGGATCTTCCGAAAGCGGTACGAGTGGGCGAGAATTCATCGAGGCTTCAATCTGCGTGAGGATTGTGCTGAGGTCTTCGAAGGAGAGTCGGGCGTTCAACAGTTGACGGTGCAGGTGTTTCTTGGCCACCTTAACTGCGGCCTCCCATAGGCCACCGAAGTGGGGTGCTCTCGGCGGACTGAAGTGCCATATGATTCCTTCGTTGGCGCAGAATGATTGAATGTTGTTGTTTTCTCGCTGTGTTGTTAACATTATGTACAGTTCCATGAGCTCATTATGAGCTCCGACGAAATTCTTTCCGTTATCCGAAAACAATTCTCGGGGTCGTCCTCTGCGTGCGATGAAGCGTCTTAGTACTGCCAGGAAAGCTTGCGTGGATAGGTCGCTAGCTAGTTCGATGTGGACCGCTTTAGTGCTGAAGCATATAAATATGCAGATGTATGCTTTGGTTGCGGCTGCCTTTCGATGTACGGGTTTCAGGTATACAGGACCTGCGTAGTCCACTCCAGTTACGGTGAATGGTCTGCTCGGTGTGGTTCGGGATACTGGTAGCTGACCAATTTGTTGGTTCGCGGGAACGGGACTGGCTCGGGCGCAGCGAAAACATTTTCGAATCACGCTTCGAATTAATCGTCGTCCATTGATGGGCCAATACCGTTCTCGGATCACAGATAGCGTGTGACGGCCGCCACCGTGAATGAGTTTGAGGTGATAGTGCTTTGCGATTAGGTAAGTATAGGGATGGGAAGCGGGCAGAAGGGCTGGATGTTTTTGAATATATGATTGTGTCGACAAATTTAGTCTCCCTCCCACTCTGATAATGCCGTCAGGGTCTATGAAAGGGTTTAATAGGCGGATTGCAGAATGCCTTGAAACTGCATTGCCTTTTTTGAGATCTTTTATCTCCTCTAGGAACGAATCGTATTGCGCTAAGCGTAACAGGTAAGTATTTGCCATGGTAAGTTCTGCTTCTGTGAGTGCTGTGTTTTGGGTTGATTCGACTGAGGGCTGCGTGCGGGTTTTGTTTCGTGAATTTTTTGAAAAACGTAGACAATATGCTACGACGTGAACAAGGCGGTTATAGGATGAATATCGATTAAATATTTCGTTGACTGAGGACTCTACTCTTGCTGCTACTGTGATAACTCTTCGGCGCTCTTTTCCGTCGTCTGGATATTCGCTGATTTGGGTGGAGGGCCAAAATGCTTCGGGCTTGGAAAGCCATTCAGGACCATGTGTCCACGTGTGGCTGGCGAGGAAGTCTTCAATGTTCATTCCACGTGATACCATATCTGCCGGATTTTGCTTTCCAGGGACATGTTTCCAAGTGGAACCGTGTGTAGCTGATTGGATGTCGGATACACGGTTGGCCACGAAGGTTTTCCAATTGTTAGGAGGTGATTTGATCCATTGTAATGTTACGGTTGAATCTGACCAAAAGCATGATAAGGATATTTTTATTTGCAGAGCTTCGACAATTTTTCTATGGAGTTTGGCGGCCAGGCTGGCAGCGCACAATTCTAGACGAGGAAGGCTAACACGTTTGAGGGGTGCCACACGTGACTTGGAGGCGAGGAGCTGAACTGAGATTCTCCCCTTGGGATCAATCGAACGTGCGTATGTACACGCACCGTAAGCTGCTTCGGAAGCATCCGCAAAGGTGTGTAGCTGGATGGAGCTATTTGGAAGGAAAGCATAGCGGTTTATCTGGAATTCAGCCAGCTTGGGCAGTTGTTCGGCGTACTTTTCCCACGCTGCTGCAATCTTATTCGGTACTTCTTCGTCCCACCCAGAGCATTCCAACCAAAGAAGTTGCATAATAATTTTACCACGGATGACTATTGGCGAAATAAATCCCAAAGGATCGTACAGGCGGGAAATTTCGGAGAGGATGGATCGTTTGGTGTGTATTCCTACGTTGTGTTGGTTATGTGCATCGCATCTAAAAATGTCGCTTTCTGGTTCCCAGCAGATTCCCAATGTTTTAACGGTCTCATCTTTGTCGAATCGTACGGATGATTGTATGCCGATTTGGTCCTCCGACAAGCCATTCAGTACATCGAGAATATTGGATGTCCATTTGCGGGGATTGAATCCTCCTTTAGCCAATAGTTCATCAAGTTCACTTCTCAATTAGGTTGCTTCTTCTATCGACTGAGCTCCGCCAATGAAGTCGTCGACATAGAAACCCTTTCTGATAGCTTTATCAGCAAGCGGATAATTTGCACCTTCATCATCAGCTAGTTGGATTAGCGTTCGCGTGGCAAGGAACGACGATGGAGTTAGACCATAGGTCACAGTTTGGAGTTCAAATGTTTGGATGGGATCGCTTTCTTCAAAACGCCAAAGTATGCGTTGGAACGGAGTATCGGCGTAGTGTACTCGTACTTGACGATACATTTTCTCTATGTCGGCCACTATACCGATAGGGAATGTACGGAATCGTAGTATTATGGATAGGAGGTCATCTTGTACAATTGGACCTACTAGTAGCGCCTCGTTTAGAGAATATCCACTTGAGGTTTTAGCGGAACCATCGAAGACTACTCTCGTCTTCGTAGTAGTACTGGAATCCTTGATCACAGGATGGTGTGGAAGGTAGCAGTTTTTGGAGGAATTTTCATTGGAAATTGGACGCATGTGGCCCAGTGAAACGTATTCATACATAAATTTGCAGTATTCGTGTTTAAGCTCAGGATTTTGATACAATCTCTTTTCTAGATACTTCAGTCGTCGTATAGCAGCGGATTTTGATTCACCAATCTTATCGTCAAAGTCGGAATGTCGAGGGAGGCGCACTATGTATCGTCCACAGTGGTTTCTGGAAACAGTAGCTGAGTATTGTATTTCGCATTCGTTCTCTTTTTTGGAATAAATGGATTTCTTGGGCAACTCCTCGATTCCCCAAAATCTCTCCATGCTTTGCTCAAGAGATACAAGCGACACCGCTGTTGTGGAAGGTGGAATTTCGTCAGCAGATCCGGGAATGTCCGCACTACCTGAGACTATCCAACCAAAGACACTTTCGACAAGCAATGGAAGGGATTTCGAAAGCTGAATCTTTGTAGCGGTCTTAAAACAAGAAAAGAAATGTTCGTTTCCAATTATCATGTCTATTGCTGAGCATTTGTGGAAAGTAGGATCAGCGAGGAATAGATTTTTCGGAATGTTCCAATTTGTTATGGAAACATTTTTGGTGGGTAAACTGGACGTCACTTTTTCCAGTATGAGGAAATCTACGTCTAACTCGAAATTCTCTTTTCGAGATCGTATTTGCGTGGAAACAGAATCACGTGCTTGCTGTGGCTTATCGCCCACGCCGTGGATCATTACGTTCACCTTCTTCCGCTTCAGTCGTAAAATTTGGGCCATTCTTTCAGAAAGGATGTTTGGTTGGGACGCTGAATCAAGCAATGCGCGTGCTAGATGCTCTTTTCCATAGCGATCGACGATAACAAGTACTACAGTCAACATAAAAATGTTTCTACTACTGGCATGCGGAGGAAAGCTGCGTACTTCAGCGGAATTATTCGTTGCAGCAGTGGCTGAGAGAATTGCATTCTCATCGGAGGTTGTGACGTTCGTTTGAGCATATGATCTGGGAACACTTTTGGAAGTGGACGGAATCTGATCGTTGGAATCTTCAGTGAAAGCAGGGTGCAGAAGCGTGTGGTGACGTTTCTTGCAAATTCGGCAACTAAAATTGGACGTGCATTGTCTTGCAAAATGATTGGTACGGAAACAGTTAATGCAGATGCGTTTGGAGTTCACTAACTTCAATTTGTCAACGGTGGACATTCGTGCAAATTTATAGCACTTCACAAGAGGATGACGTTGATCGCAGGCATAACACTTCATCGGAACTTCATCAACGGCAGCATTGGAAAATACTCTAGTGTGGGTGGACGATTTTGGAAGCGGATCATAACTGGCGGAAACTTTCGGTGAATGTTGGTTGTTGACGGATATTGATTCCAGTACACGCATGCGACGTTGGAGAAAATCAATCAAACATTGGTAGGTTGGTTTTTCTAATGTAGAAGCGTGATCCTCCCACGCTTTCAATGTCTCATCATGGAGGCGCGTACATAAAAGATGCTCCAGTATAGCACTCCACGAGTCAGTTGGCTCACCCAATTGCCCCAAAATTTTAACGTGTCTTTCAAAATTGTCCACAGTATCATGTAAAATTGAAGCAGATTCCTTCTTCATACGGGAACCGTCAAATAAAGCTTGAAGGTGACGCTTTTTGAGTAAATACTCATTAGCGTATCGCTTCACAAGCGCTTCCCAGGCGAGTGGATAATTCGCAGCACTTATACTAATCGACTCAATCAACTGAGCCGCCTCGCCTTTTACAGCAGCCCGCAAATAATGAAATTTTTGTATTTCAGCTACCTCAGGATTAGTATGGATCAACGCAAGGAATGTATCGTGGAAGGCTAACCAATCTTTATAGTCACCAGCAAATTCTGGCAATGAAATCGTAGGCAGTTTCAGACCCTGGAGAGTGGATGTGTGTAGGTTACGAGGGAGATTGTCGTGTGGATTCATAGGAGTTAGTTTTGATAGAAGAAAGGATTTTATTCTGAATAGCAAAGTTTCATAGGTTTCTCGAGTGTTCGAGTTGCTCACCATTTCTTCTTCTGTTTCCTCCATTTCTTCAATCTTCGATTGAACTTCTTCCAGCCCTTGCCAAATCCTGTTCAGATTTTCTAATCTGACGGCGACCTCAAGCATGTCCCGTTCCTCGATGAACTGGTCCATAAAATTCCTCGATCGTTCCAACGACGACAGTAGAACTCTTCGACGGGAATTCAAAGAGCTTCTTAGCTGCTGGGTGTCCTCCATTTTGATGAGGTGGAAGACAACGGCGATGATGAATCGATGCAATAAATATCTGGCGGAAAACAAAAGACCAGGAAGCACTGGAAACTCGCAATAAATCTCTTGGAAAGGTGCTCACCTGACCAAGGCAAAGCTATGCCTTGTACAAATTACAATTCAGCAGGTCACACAACTCCTCAACAGCTTGATTTGGGATCTCTCTCGACGATACTTTGGAAACCAGAAACAGCAGGAATTCAAATCTGGGAAATTTAAAAGACCAGGAAGCACCGACAAATTTGGATGGGTCACTTGGGAAGGTGCTCACCTGACCAAGGCAATTTTCGTGCCTTGTATTAATCAAATTGCTGGATCGGAAAAAAAATTCGCACAAATTTCAGCGGTAATTCAAAATTGCTCGCGCACAGTATAACGGATGGGAAAATTCACTGGAATTCACTAAAATTTGACCACAATCCT
This sequence comes from Toxorhynchites rutilus septentrionalis, assembly GCF_029784135.1. Lineage (NCBI taxonomy): Eukaryota > Metazoa > Arthropoda > Insecta > Diptera > Culicidae > Toxorhynchites > Toxorhynchites rutilus. Next base: position 147,919,699 of record NC_073746.1, read on the forward strand.
GGTCACGGCACCAAAAAATGTTGGGAATGATTCGAAAGTGGTCGGATAACTTCAACTTCACTTTTGGTTTTTAAATCCAAATCTTTACTCAGGAACAAATGCGCGAACAATACTTTTATTTAAACTCAATTTAATTTATTCTATTGGTCGGGATTCATCAACTTCAAAATCTATTCTGCTATATTTCAATAAGCTTTCATTCCTTTTATCAGCTTTTTCCCTATCTGTGTTATAAAGCTTAACTATGTGTGTGTGTATTCTATTTGCCTATATTTTATGGCATGTGAGCAGAAAGAGGGGAAACTGACAGCATCCTCGTTTCTGCCTCACTCTAACTATGCTGTGACAGAAAGATGTTCACAGTTGACTTATTTCATAGCACACAACAGGGGTTAATAAATGTTTTTATGGTGGTTTGACACTCCTTTCCCCTCTCTAAAGAGGGGGAGGGTGCTGAACAACTCGAGAACTAATCAAACAAATCAAACTTCACATATAGAGGTTTTAGGGATCGATAAGCGTTTCTATGGTAGTTCGACACTCCTCCCCCTCTCCAAGAGAATGGGGGCTCCCATATAAATGAAACACAAATTTCTGCATAACTCGAAAACTAATCAAGCAAATTGAGCCATATTTGGCACGTGGAGATTTTAGGGGACACGAAACGTTTCTATGGTGGTTCGTCACACCTACCCCCTCTCTAAGGGCATGGGGGTTGCCATACAAATAAATCGCAAACCTCTGCATAACTCAAGAACTAATCAAGCAAATGGAGCCAAATTTGGGATGTGAGGGTTTTTGGGTACGAGAAATTTTTCTATGATGGTATGACACCCCTTCCTCCTCTGGAAAAGTGAGTGGGGTCCCATAAAAATAATGCACATATTTCAACCAAACATGACAATTGAAAATTTTTGGAAAACTCTGAAGGAAAATGGGAAAATTCGAAGAATTCAAATCGCATGTGTTCTACAATTACATATTGACAAGCGTTGTTAGTCCATTTGATGTTTGCGGTAGCGAAATTGATCTTCGTTCTAAAGTGGAAATTGATTATAATGTGATCTTCTTCTATCTATATAAATAAAAATGGATCGCCAAATGTGTTGATAAGAGCAAAACTCGGGAAAGGAATTGTCCGATTTAGGGCTGTCTTCATTCCATCATATTTTCTGTATCAAACATTTATTCCATGTAACGGTGAAACATGTTATTTGCAAGTGGATGAGAAATCTTGACGAAAATTGTGTCTGAAAATAATCTAATATTATAATGTCGAGTTCTGGTAGAAGTACTGAAATTTTATGGTAAAAAGTTATTTAAAGGGTAGATTAAAAGATCAATCAATGAACAGTTCTGCGAATGGAACGTGCGCTTAGTAAGAAAACGTGAATGTGATAACGAAAAATAAATTTTGGGCGGGACGAAGTTTGCCGGGTCAGCTAGTTGTAAGATAAAAAAGCTGGTTTTTCGGATTTCACAACTTGTTCGCGCTGTTGAATAAGCTTCAGAGGGAGAGATAGAAATAAGGAGAGTAAATTATAGACCCTTGAACCTTTTACAGAACCTTTTGTCACTAGTGTTGAAAAAGGCCAATCTCAAAAACTTATTTTAAGCTCTTGAAAAAAGTTATTTTGGACGCCTTCACCGCCATCGCCGTTTGGTTGATAAATGAATGACTGCCGATCCGTTGTTGATAAGCCTCAGCTTAAAGTACTTCAACGTGCCCAATAATGAAATGTGTGATGCATGCACTCCCTATTACAAATATAATTTTGGGAGCAAATATTGCATGCGCCAAAATATCATTCACGATTCAACAGTACTCCTGCAAACAACCAGATTTCATTAATTATTTTATTCTCTTATACTTCACAAAGTTCGTTATGGATTGCTAATGGTTCGAAAAATTTTGGCAACAAAAACCCAATTACCGAACGCGCTTCATATACATATATGTTTTATGAAATAGTTTTCGTTTTTCAGAAGTAATCTATAGGAAAAGTTTGCTGAAAATGCATAAATTTTAATGAACTCTAAATAATGGAACAATCTTTTTGTATGAAATTTCATTCAGGATAAATATTTTTGAACTGGGAATTTGACCGCTCATGGAATATGGCTTTAGTGTTAAGAATAGAATTATGTTTAGAATTAAGAATATTTGTATACGAAATCACATTGACAACCATGTGTTACATTGAAGCCAAAGATATACACCTAAATGTTTTATTATTGTGGTTGCATCAAAAATGAAAATTTGGGAAAACCAATACCACGCCATGTGAATAATTATTCCTAGTATCCTAAGAATATGACTGAACAACAATAGCAAGGCAAAATGAGTCGCAAACTGAAACTCAATTTAACACCCATAGCGGCTCATGACAAAATGATGAATGACAATGGAAATATCCACTGATCAAAGTCATGCAGACTAAGGAATTTTACAGAGGTGGAATGAGACATCACGAAATAATGAATTTTGTGTATTTGTGTTGCCCATTTCAGGGCCACCAAATTTAGTTTCAAAAAATTCTAGAATATCGATATATCTAAAATAATATTCGAAGTTATAAACGAGCGAATTGAATATAATAATCCCATAATCCTACGTTAACAATGTGGTCATGTCCAGGTCGAAATTCCTTACATTTTTTTTACAAATTCGGTGAAAGTAATTACAATACTGAAACGAGTTCTACACACAATTTTGTTTAAATAATCTTATGTGAGTTGTTGTACATATATAATTATCACTAGCTAACCCGGCAAACTTCGTCCCGCCCAAAATTTGTTTTTTTGTTATCAATACCTTAAAACATTCATGTTTTCTTACTATAAGCAAGTTCAAGGGTCCAGAACTGTTCATTGATTGATCTTCTAATCAACCCCATTGAATTTACCTTTTACTATAAGATTCCTAGTATTTCTAATTAAACTCATCATTATAATATCAGATTATTGTCAGATACAATTCTCGTTCAAGATTTTTCAACCACTTGTAAATAACATGTTCCTCCGTTACATGGAATAAATGTTTTATACAGACAATATGATAGAATAAAGACAGCCCTAAATCGGACAATTCCTTCCTCGAGTTGTGCTCTTATCAACACATTCGGCGATACTTTTTTATTGGTATAGATAGAAGATATAGGAGTGCGTTTCATCGTGCGTAAACATATGGGAATAGAATTTTCCGAATTTTCCCATTTTCCTTCAGAGTTTTCCGCAAATTTTCAGTTGTCATGTTTGGTTGGAATATTTTTGGTTGAAATATGTGTAATATTTTTATGAGACCCTCTCTCCATTCCAGAGGAGGGAGGGGTGTCATACCATCATAGAAACATTTCTCGTACCCAAAAACCCTCACATCCCAAATTGTGCTTGATTAGTTCTCGAGTTATGTAGAAGTTTGTGTTTGTGTGCCCCCTGTAATTTGTGTTTCATTTGTATGGCAGCCCTCCCTTAGAGAGGGGGGTGGAGTGTTAAACTACCATAGAAACATAAACCTCCATATGCCTAATTTGGTTCCGTTTGCTTCATTAGTTTTCGAGTTATGCAGAAATTTGTGTTTCATTTCTATGACAGTACAGCCCCCCCCCCCGCTTTAGAAATGTGGGAGGAGTGACGAGTTTAGAATTGTTTATTGCCCCTTAAAACCTCCACATGCCAAATTTGGTTCAGTTTGCTTGATTAGTTCTTGAATTATGCGGAAACGTATGCTTCATTTCTATCGCAATAAAAAACCCCCTCTCCTCAGAGAGAGGGGAAGAGTGTATATTCACCATGGAAACGTTTCGTGACCCTAAAACATTCGCATGACAAATGGCTCCATTTGCTTGATTAGTTTTCAAATTATGCAGAAATTTGTTTTTCATTTGTATGGCAGCTCCCGCTTAGAGAGGGAGGTGGAGTGTCCAACCACCGTAAAAACATTTATTGCTCCCTAAAACCTTCAAATGCCAAATTTGATTTCATTTGCTTCATTAATTCTTGAGTTATGCTGAAATTTGTATTTCATTTTTATGGCGGCCCCACCTAAAAGAGGGGGGGGGGAGTATCTAACCACCATAGAATCATTTATTGCTCCCTAAAACCTCCATATGCCAAATGTGGTTTCATTTGCTTGATTAATTCTCGAGTAATGCAGAAATTTGCGTTTTATTTATATGGCAGCCAACACCAGAATAAATAGTTTGGTACTAAATAAATACGGCTGTACCTTCTGAATTAGTAGAAATTAGCAACATTTCAAAGTAAAAAAACTTTTAAGTTTTTGGTTCCTTGAACTTTTCTACAAATTTTCTCTCAAAAATGCATGATGATTGTTTTTACCAAACAAATTAAAACTTTCCAACCACACTACTCTTTGTTCTTTCATTTTATTCGACTCTTTTATTTTCGCAAAAGATATTGTTTTAAGAATCCTCAAAAATCATGAATTCTACGCCACTTCATTAGAGGCAATCGAAGTCCAAAAATGGTGACTTTCAAATGAAATTGCAGCGTCTATTTGACTCTGCCTTATGAACTGAATATTATCCAGTGAAATTCAACTACACGTCCATCATTTACAATTGCGTTACATAAAAATTATTTGAAACTTCATATAACTATAGAACTTCTTAGAACTTCATAGCTAGTGTCAGTTAGGAGAGCTTGAGAGTATGGGTTGGAAAGTTTTTATACATCCACTTTACAGTTCGAACCGGATAAATGACTATCATCTATTCCTGTCTATGGCAAACTATTTTTGCTGGTGGAAAACTCACCTCAATAGAAGTGTGTTCCATGGAACCATCTATAAGAGAGGCATAATGCAGTAGAGTTCAAAATGACAACAAGCTATCGAACAAAACGGCGCGTGTTCGACCTAAACTGGATTATTTTAACTATGCCAAAAGGAGACATGTATTTTCGAAAAAAAGGTTTCCCCCAAACTAATAGGTTCCCATATTTCACCAGAACTATTGGACTGACGCGATCCAAAAATCCATAAAACATTCGATTGAGTTATATTGATAACGAAACGTCGTAAAACAGTCTGGTATATGTTGAAGCCCCTAAAATCCCCAACTTTTGTAAATATCTGTCTTCCGTTCAACCCATCGATTCCATTATTCTCAGCTGGCGGTCATCGCGGCGACCATCTCTCCGCTGTTTTCCGTTTTCGGTCAGCAAATCTAGCGACGTAACAAACTGCTGCTGGAAAATAATCGTGATTGATTTACTGGTTCTGATTTTTCTGTTCATGTGAGCACCGGAAAAAAACGTGCGACACGTCGTCTAGCAATATGTCCACCTCTTTTATGGCAATGAGAGGGGAGGCAAAGCTAAAAGAAAATATTGAAAGCCACTTCAGAGAGTGATCTTTGAGGCTCGATTCGAGCAAGCCATTCAGGTCTGAATATAATTTATTTCCTTCTTCAATTTACCAAATGTTCGGTGGAATAGAACACATAAACTCACATTGACGCACGTTCGAACAAATACAATAAATTACGTGAAAGTAAAAGATTTATTTAAGTAGAATCAACTCTAATGTTGTTTCCGAGAGAGTTTATTTGTTTCACATTGGAAGCAATACGGTGGAGTCGATATTCTGGCGAAAAGTGTACGCTAGGCTGGAATGTAGAATTGAGTATAAAATTAATTCGATTACGTGAGAAGTGTCGCCTTTATCTAGAATGCGCAATTTAGATAATTGATTCGCTCGCATATATCATCTCACGTTGAGTCAAGCAAGTTGCTTTCGTGCAGAATGATTTTTCGGAAATAGACACAGCTATTTTGTGTCGTCGATAGAATCTGCTTCTTCAGCATTTTATTTACATTTTTACCCAGAAATTTCCCAAGAAGCAATGAAATTGCGGATAAACGATTATGACATACACAACAATGCTGTAATTAAACATCCGGCAGGAAATTGAGCTACTTGCCAGAGACAACCCATGCAGGAAATATTGTGTGAAAGGGCCTGGCCGGGTAAGGGAGTAAAAAGTGCTCCCAAACCAAATCACTAGCTGTATGGCAAATATTGTAAAGGATATTAAATAAGAAATTTTGGTGGTTTATTTGAACCCCTATGTGGTTTGACGTAGGATCTATAGTGAAAAAGTACTTTTTCGATTATTTCACGCCATCCTCAAAAGATCCGAGGTAAAAATTTGAAAAAAATACTGAATTTGCATCTTACTACGGTGTATCAAAAAAAAAATTATCAAAAAAAAATTTCATCAAAAATTTTAGTACTAAAAAAATATTGAAATTTTGAAAAAAAATTTTTTTTGGGATTTAGAGATTCAGTACTACTCTAATTCATATTTTAATGTGTTTCTACGGCTTTTCTAGATATGTGTGATTTTTTACAGATTTTTTTCAGTGTTGCGCGGTATCAAATTTTTTTTTTATATTTCCAAAAAGTGGTTAGGTAAGGGAGTAAAAAGTGCCCCCAAACTAAATCACTAGCTGTATGGCAAATATTGTAAAGGATATTAAATAATAAATTTTGGTGGTTTATTTGAACCCCTATGTGGTTTGACGTAGGATCTATAGTGAAAAACGTACTTTTTCGTTCATTTCAAAAATATTTAAATTCTGAAAAAAAAAAATTTCGGGATAGTTTCTAATATCGTTAATAGTTTACGATATTAGAAGGGACTTTGGTGATACTCATGAACCATCATTTTTTTCTCATATAATTGATCTTCTTCAGTGTAATCAATATTATAAAAATATCTCACGTAAACTGTTAATGACCAAGCTATTCTCTATGATCGAACTTTTACAGTTACGGGGTATGCATAGACACTCATAGTTTAAAACTATTAAAATTAAACGGTTCCATAATGGTTGAGATTTCATGATAAGCGTAAATGATTTTTCATCAAATATAATTTTCTATACACTTTGTTATATCTTGAGAACAGTTAGTTTTAGGATAATAATGTCTGTATAGTTTTTCAGTTTTGTTTTCCATTCTTTCATCAGAATTGCGTGTAAAATCATTTTGACGTAGGACTACGTCTAACCGGAAGATATAGGGGGTGAAATGGAAATCTAGGCACTGAACAAGTAGGAAAAAATGCAAGATTTGGAACGCTTATAACTCGAGCATTTCTCAATAGATCGCAAAGGTTTTTGCATCAATTGATAGGAAATATATCTACGCATCTATCATAACGAATAACATTTAATTTTTCTTGAGATAAATAATTGAATAATTGTGAAATATCAAGCATTGTCAAAATGCACTATGTGCCCATTTTTGATTGGTCCATTTTGTGCTCCTTAAATCGAACCGACCAAAACGGGCAACCAGAGCAGCAGCGAAATAGAATGAACCACGATTGGAAAGGAAAAAGAAAAAAATGAACGAAACATTGGTCGCAGTCTCACACATGCGTAATTCTCGAGCCAGCCAGTCAGCTTAAAAATCCCCGCTCCGCTGCCGTAACGATCATTCTCATTCAAACCGTACACTACATCGGTTCGCATCACAACACATCAACAAACCAACCCAAGCAGCCATGTCTGGACATGGTAAAGGAGGAAAAGTGAAGGGGAAGGCAAAATCCCGCTCGAACCGTGTTGATCTGGAGTTCCCCGCAAGGGTGGCTAGGCCGAGCGCGTTAGTACCAGTGCACCAGTCCACCTAGCCGGCGTTATATAGTTTCGGCCGCCGAAGCGATCGAGTTAGCTGGTAAAGCTGCTCGCGACGATAAGAAAACCCGCATTCGGAACAGAACACATTCGGTTCGGTGGACATCAAGACAACAGGCAGTTGCAGCGAGTGGCGAGTGTCAAACGCAATCGCAAAACGGCATCAGGTAGCAGAAGAAAAAAGTTTGTTCTTTATACACACTGCTTTGGTGGCAAATCCAGAACAAGGCGGCATCGAGGGCGTTCGAAATGGTTTTTTTCAAAACCACGAGTACTAAGTTTTCTAAATTTGAACCATTCCATAAAACAAGGCGCTTTTCAGGGCCATTAAACCTTCCAAAAAAGAGTTTAGGAAATACAGTTCAGTGCTTTCTAAAACATTATCCAAAATAATAATAAAACACAAATTGATTTTTTCATAATTTGTTTGCCAGGATATGATGAGTATGTGAATTTGGCAGTTGTTCTGAGCTTATTGATTTTCACCAATTCTTAAATTGCTTCCAGATTGCAAGTACAGTAATTTACACTTATCTCGACATTTAGCTAATTGGTCGGACCAGTAATGCGACATATTTAGTTGGACATTTTTGTAAACATAGAGTTCGGGGTCCAAATTATGACCCCACATTGAAGGTCGACACTGTACCACTGTCATCGCAAATTTTCAATTACAGGTTAAAATTACCTCCAATCCGATACTGAGTGGTGGTAATGCGACGTGCCATTGAATGTAATTTACTGTAAAATATGCCACAAGCTGGATGGGAAGAAATTTTCCAACTGTGAAAGCTGTGGCGAGTGGCAAATGCAATCGCTAAACAGCAAGGTTTAGCCGAACAAGATGGGGATATAGAGTGATAACAAAACAATAAACTCTTTAGATTGAAGATAATTGTGTGATCCTGAAAAGGACCCTTTTTAGCCTGCATGTGAATCCAACGAGCGAACAAATCGTAATGAATGTATTTTTTTGCCATCGCTCCCTTTTAACGCTCATTCGTTCGTCTCGTTGGACTCGCCCCTCTGGCTGAGTCTGCCGATTTGTCTCTATCCTGTGAGTGTGTACCGCTAGAGTATAAAACACGCGGACCCCAAAAAAATATTTTATTTTCTTTCAAACCGTAAACCCGTGTGGTTGTACGGCATCGGCATCGTGGACGTAACAAAGGAGGACAAGTTAAGGGAAAGGCAAAGTCTCACTCGAACCGTGCAGGTCTCCAGTTCCCTGTTGGTCGCATTCACTGATTGCTCCGCAAGGGTAACTAGGCCGAACGGATTGGTGCCGGAGCACCAGTATACCTAACAGCGATTATAGAGTTTCGGCCGTCGGAGTGCTCGAGTTGGCTTGCAAAGCTGCTCACGACAATCAGAAAACCCGCATCAAGAACAGAGCAGCTTCGGTTCGGCGCTCATCAAGGCAACAATTAGTTTCAGTGAGTGGCAAAGTGTTTCTCCGGCACGTCGCATTAAATGTAATTTACTGAACAACATGTGACAAGCTGGATGGGAAGAAATTTTCCAACTGTGAAAGCTGTGGCGAGTGGCAAACGCAATAGCTAAACAGGAAGGTTTAACCGAACAAGATGGGAATATCGAGTGATAACAAAAACACAATACCAAAGGTTCTTTTCAGAACCATCAACATATTCATGAAGAGTAAACAGTAAACTAATCCATTTTTAAGGTAGATAGGTAGGTATTCACGTAGGAGAAAAAAATAAAACAATATATTTAAAATATATATTTAACAAAAGCTGTCCCCTTTGTATAGTCCTACGTCACTCCGGTTATGTCCCCGACATTACCCACCCGTCTTTTTTGTATGGAATTGATTTAAATTGTTTTGAAATTTCAGAAATCTTCTGCAAATTTCCTGGATTTATGTATTCTTTCTATGCTGAAAAGGTTAGATAATCAACATTTTACATTGTTCCATTCATAATATATGACGAATAATAGGTACAAGTGTTACAATTCACATTTTTTTCACTAGGCAAATGGCGGGTGGCATTTATTGCGCTTCAAATATTGCAGATCCTTCTCGTATCGGCCGAAAGGAAGCCCCTGCATAATCAATGATATCAACCAACTTGATATAATATCGATTGCATCGTCATTATTCACAGTTGGAGCTTCTGAAAAATGTCCGGAAGTTAGTACTCATAACCTATATTCACTATCAAACATAAACATTTCGAAGATTATCTATGACTTTGGTTCAATCGGGTGTTGAGACCATTGTAAATAGACACAAATATAATTTTCTTACAATTTACTGATGTTGTTACTGATCTGAAATGACGATTTTCCTAGGCTCCTCAGTTTAAAAGTACGTTTTAGAGAAAAATATCCAGTCTGCACAACGACAAGCGAGTACAAAAGTACTCAACACCATAAAATACCCCCGACTTGCATGTATTTGCAAAGCGGATTCCCCCAGGCGCATTAATTTTGAACTCCGTGTTAGAGAAACACAGCTCAGTGGGAAAAAATACCCCCGACTTGCATGTTTTGACAAAGCGGATTCCCACAGGCACATTGATTTTGAAGTCCAAGTGGGAAAACACAGCTCGGTGGGAACAAAAATACCCCCGACTTGTATGTATATTTGCAAAGCGGATTTCCACATGTACATCGATTTTGAAGTCTGTGTTGGGGAAACCGTAAATCGGGCCAATCAAAACTTGGCAGTTAGGGCGTTTAGATAACGTTAAACATTTTACAGTTATTCAATTGTTCATCTCATGAAAAATCAAATTTTATTGATTGTGATAGATGCGTAGAAATGATTCCTATCAATAGATGCAAAAATCTTTCCAATCTATTACGAAATGTTCGAGTTATAAGCATTCGAAATACGGTAGGGTTAGCACACAAATCGGCAGAACAAATATATGGGAGAAAGGAGATTCTTTCAGTTTTCATGAATTTAAATCGTTCGAAGATTAGCGAATTGTAATGTATAGCATATCAAACAAATCTTAGAGAACTTCCGATTCGTTTAGTATGCAAATCATGAGAATTCGATCACATTGAAAATAGCTATTAACGTTAAATTTATTTCATAAAACGATGGCCAAATCTGCCCGCTGCAAACATGAAAATATTCTATACAAGGTCCAGTTGTTGCTTTGACGAATGCATTATTTTATAACACCGATATAGCGTTTCGAAAATCATTCAAATGTCGCATTTTGCTCCTCTATTTTTTTTGTCGAGTGTAGTTTTTTGCCCACGATTGGCCACAGGAAATGTCGATTCATGCGAAACCTTTATCGCAATAGTTCCGGGAATTTTCAGTGGGTACTAATAGTGTATTAGAAATATTTTCAATGTATATTTTTTAATTTTTCAACTGTTCATTGAACATTTTTCATTGAGTGTCTAGATGGCTTTCAAAATGCTCTCAGGGAAAAACTCCCAGCCCTATTCTGTATTTCAATCGATTCGAAATATTTCGATCGACTTGATAAAATTCCATTCTGTATTCCGCTCAAGTTGTTTTTGCATTTCGTTCAATCTGCTTCTCTTCGAACATTAAATGGGCAAAACAAATAGGGAATGCAAAATAATATCTCGAACGAAATAATGGTTTCGGACGGAATGCAGAATCGGGGTATACATCGGAAAACTCACGACTCATTTATTTTTTACTAACCTTGCCCAAAAAGTTATTTGTATTGCTCTTTTGTTTTCCTCCGCTAAAATCCTTATCAAAACATAACTTATCAAATTCGAACAGTTTACTAAAGAACAATTCAACGCCAAATTAATCAGTTGCTGCCCCGATCCTCCCCATTTTTTAAAAATTTGTACATTTTTGGTATGAAATCTGCTGCCCGATTGAAATAAGTTTTTGAGAAATCAATTAATTTAATATAAAGTTAATTGACTCTCCAAAAACATGAATAAATGTTTAACCCATTTCAGGCCATGTGTTCGAAAAAGTGAAACAGCAACTTTGATAATTGTTCATGGCTTTGGAAAGCTATCATACGGTAAGATTTTGGCATCAAACGATAGCTCAATTTATTAGCTATCATTTACCATCAATTTCATTCAACTTTATTGGATAGTAAATTCGGATGAAAGCCACTATGTGCGAAAAGTACATAACCTCACATAACCTAATAAAAAACAAAACCTTCTAAAATGCAAAAATATGTAAACTTTCTTACGGTATTACTTTGATAACAGAACACACATTGTGATGTTGAAAAAAAACCATTAGATTGAACCTCCTACAGGATCATAAATGTAGGTTTTAGCCAATGTTTTTGTTTGGCGATTTTTCGTTTTCTTTGTCATTTTCGGAAAACGGGAGGACGGAAAAAATAATTTTTGAAGATTTGGGTTTTTGTAACGCCAATAGTCAAAATTACACCAATGGTGTTCGTGAAATTTTTTTTTTAAATCTTCCACGTTTATGGTCAAATCTCATCTACGAAAGAATTATTGAACTTTTCCTTAAGACCGTTTTTTTTTGCCTTAAACTGACTTTAATGAAAAAATTACGTTGCTTAGCACGATTCAATTACTTTCATTTGAGAAAATTGTGCATAAATTATGTTGTGAATCATATAAATTTTTGCAAGATAACAAGAAGGATAATAGTGTAAAGCATAGTTCATCTTAAATCTGGACTCACTGTATATTATACCACAGCGCTCCTAGTGGTCGGATATAGAATGTTTTGACAGCACTTTGTTTTGGAATGTTTCCTCTATCAGTGCTGAAAATTTCATTACGATTCGTTTTGTTTCAAAAAAGTTACACGTGATGGAAGCCGCGAAACGAAAATTAATTTTGGACACCCACGTCAAAAACTCGACGTGGTCAGGTTCAAAAATCGCGAAATCGTTGAAAATGGCCAAATCGACCGTGTGCAGCGTTCTCAAACGTTTCCGTGAGATGCATACTATCGATCGGCAGGTTCATACCAAGCGTCATAGTGGAACTAAGGACCGGAAACTGCATTTAAAGGTGTTGAGAACGATCAAGGCAAACCAGGGCAGTCGGACTATGACATCGCCAATAAATTCAATGCCGACCGGTGCACCGTCAGAAGAATTCGTCTGCGCGAAGGAATACGATCTTATCGGGCCAGTAAGCAACCAAACCGGACATTGAAGCAGAATGTAGTAGCCAAAGGACGTGCCCGGAAGTTATACAACAAGGTTCTAACGAAGTACGACGGATGCATCCTCATGGATGACGAAACGTACGTGAAGATGGATTTTGGGCAGCTTCCGGGCCGAAAATTTTATAAAGCCACTGGTCGGGGTGATGTCCCCGGCAAGTTCAAATTCTTTTTTGCCGATAAGTTTGCAAGAAAGTGTTTGATCTGACAAGCTATTTGCAGCTGCGGACGAAAACCCCCGGTTTTTGTGACAAACAAGAGCATGTACTCCAAAATGTACAAGGAGGAGTGCCTGAGAAAACGTATTCTTCCGTACATTAGATCTCATAAAGGACCAGTAAAGTTTTGGTCAGATTTGGCAAGCTGCCACTACAGCAAAGGGGTGGATTTTGCAACGGGGTGGATTTTGTCGAAAAGACATCAACCCACCCAACTGCCCTCAATTCCGCCCTATCGAAAAATATTGGGCAATTGTCACGCAGAAGATGAAGAAGAATGGTAGGACGATTGAGATGCAACATGAAGAGATGGTGGAACAAAATGGCCGCTGAGGTCAGCGAACAGGGTGTCCAAACTATGATGAGTGGTATTCGCGGAAAAGTTCGAGATTTCATCAAAACCACATCGGAATATTTTTTTTGTTATTTTTACTTTAAAGTGCAATAAAAGACCTACATTTTAAGTACATAACATTTTTATTTCGTTCACATAGATCCGAGATAGATCCGTTTTAATGCGTCCAGATTTAAGATGAACTATGCTTTAGTGTCAAGGAAAGAATTGAAGAATGGTTGGACAGCTTCAATTTGGTTGATAGAAACAATCCAGTTTATCATGCATTTTTGGAAAATTTATAAAACCTATAAAAGCACAAAAAAATTAAGTTTCATCTTTACCTCTAAAAGTTACTTGGTTCCATTAATTTAAATGTTTTACAACTGCATTCTACGCAAAATTTCCATATCTTTCAAATGAGTAGCATAATTATTCTAAGTAGCGTCCTTTCTAAATTAGAGTCAGTTCAAGACATAAAATTCGACTCAAGAAAAGTTCAACAACTCTAGTTGAGAATTGACCAAATGCGTAGATTTTTTTTCATCAAATCACCTCCTGAAATATTCCGAATCAGTTACCTAATTCCACGTATATTTTTATCAGAACACTGGCTCAATTTTTTGGCGACTAGTGGAAATTGATGTAATTAAAATACTTTGAAAAAAGACGGGTGGGTAATGTCGGGGACATAACCGGAGTGACGTAGGACTATACAAAGGGGACAGTTTTTGTTAAATATATATTTTAAATATATTGTTTTATTTTTTTCTCCTACGTGAATACCTACCTATCTACCTTAAAAATGGATTAGTTTACTGTTTACTCTTCATGAATATGTTGATGGTTCTGAAAAGAACCTTTGGTGTTGTGTTTTTGTTATCACTCGATATTCCCATCTTGTTCGGTTAAACCTTCCTGTTTAGCTATTGCGTTTGCCACTCGCCACAGCTTTCACAGTTGGAAAATTTCTTCCCATCCAGCTTGTGACATGTTGTTCAGTAAATTACATTTGATGCGACGTGCCGGAGAAACACTTTGCCACTCACTGAAACTAATTGTTGCCTTGATGAGCGCCGAACCGAAGCTGCTCTATTCTTGATGCGGGTTTTCTGATTGTCGTGAGCAGCTTTGCAAGCCAACTCGAGCACTCCGACGTCCGAAACTCTATAATCGCTGTTAGGTATACTGGTGCTCCGGCACCAATCCGTTCGGCCTAGTTACCCTTGCGGAGCAATCAGTGAATGCGACCAACAGGGAACTGGAGACCTGCACGGTTCGAGTGAGACTTTGCCTTTCCCTTAACTTGTCCTCCTTTGTTACGTCCACGATGCCGATGCCGTACAACCACACGGGTTTACGGTTTGAAAGAAAATAAGATATTTTTTTTGGGGTCCACGTGTTTTATACTCTAGCGGTACACACTCACAGGATAGAGACAAATCGGCAGACTCAGCCAGAGGGGCGAGTCCAACGAGACGAACGAATGAGCGTTAAAAGGGAGCGATGGCAAAAAAATACATTCATTACGATTTGTTCGCTCGTTGGATTCACATGCAGGCTAAAAAGGGTCCTTTTCAGGATCACAAAATTATCTTCAATCTAAAGAGTTTATTGTTTTGTTATCACTCTATATCCCCATCTTGTTCGGCTAAACCTTGCTGTTTAGCGATTGCATTTGCCACTCGCCAAAGCTTTCACAGTTGGAAAATTTCTTCCCATCCAGCTTGTGACATATTTTACAGTAAATTACATTCAATGGCACGTCGCATTACCACCACTCAGTATCGGATTGGAGGTAATTTTAACCTGTAATTGAAAATTTGCGATGACAGTGGTACAGTGTCGACCTTCAATGTGGGGTCATAATTTGGACCCCGAACTCTATGTTTACAAAAATGTCCAACTAAATATGTCACATTACTGGTCCGACCAATTAGCTAAATGTCGAGATAAGTGTAAATTACTGTACTTTCAATCTAGAAGCAATTTAAGAATTGGTGAAAATCAATAAGCTCAGAACAACTGCCAAATTCACATACTCATCATATCCTGGCAAACAAATTATGAAAAAATCAATTTGTGTTTTATTATTATTTTGGATAATGTTTTAGAAAGCATCGAACTGTATTTCCTAAACTCTTTTTTGGAAGGTTTAATGGCCCTGAAAAGCGCCTTGTTTTATGGAATGGTTCAAATTTAGAAAACTTAGTACTCGTGGTTTTGAAAAAAAAACCATTTCGAACGCCCTCGATGCCGCCTTGTTCTGGATTTGCCAACAAAGCAGTTTGTTTAAAGAACAAACTTTTTTCTTCTGCTACCTGATGCCGTTTGCCACTCGCCACTCGCTGCAACTGCCTGTTGTCTTGATGTCCACCGAACCGAATGTGTTCTGTTCCGAATGCGGGTTTTCTTATCGTCGCGAGCAGCTTTACCAGCTAACTCGATCACTTCGGCGGCCGAAACTATATAACGCCGGCTAGGTGGACTGGTGCACTGGTACTAACGCGCTCGGCCTAGCTACCCTTGCGGGGAACTCCAGATCAACACGGTTCGAGCCGGATTTTGCCTTTCCCTTCACTTTTCCTCCTTTACCATGTCCAGACATGGCTGCTTGGGTTGGTTTGTTGATGTGTTGTGATGCGAACCGATGTGGTGTACGGTTTGAATGAGAATGATCGTTACGGCAGCGGAGCGGGGATTTTTTGGCTGACTGGCTGGCTCGAGAATTACGCATGTGTGAGACTGCGACCAATGTTTCGTTCATTTTTTTCTTTTTCCTTTCCAATCGTGGTTCATTCTATTTCGCTGCTGCTCTGGTTGCCCGTTTTGGTCGGTTCGATTTGAGGAGCACAAAATGGACCAATCAAAAATGGGCACATAGTGCATTTTGACAATGCTTGATATTTCACAATTATTCAATTATTTATCTCAAGAAAAATGAAATGTTATTCGTTATGATAGATGCGTAGATATATTTCCTATCAATTGATGCAAAAACCTTTGCGATCTATTGAGAAATGCTCGAGTTATAAGCGTTCCAAATCTTGCATTTTTTCCTACTTGTTCAGTGCCTAGATTTCCATTTCACCCCCTATATCTTCCGGTTAGACGTAGTCCTACGTCAAAAAAACAAAACATCATCATTTTACTCGCTGTGCCATCTGGTTGCAATTTCTGACGTAAATTCGTCAATTGCGTTGTTCTACGTCGAAATTTTTCGGTCGTGTCCTAGATACAACCCCTTACAGTTTTTTTCTATCCACGTGGTATGTGGACAGCTCCTAATTTCACTACTCTGCTGAGCGTTCTAGCGCCCTATGTTATGCAAGTACACCACGAGTGAGACTCGATGTTGCACGGGAAAGGGTTAACAGTTTCAACCATACATACAGCCATACGTGTTGAGATTGTTTTTAACGAATACGAAGAAAATGTTCACTCGGATCCGACTTGACTCTGAAATGAACATCACTGACATGAAACATAATTTCCCGGTTGATGCGATCCAGAGTTAATTCTCTTAAAGTTTGTTTATCCATAGCCAACAATCCATTCCAAAAATACCATGGGTTCTTCCTTGTAACGTTTCCGTGAAATACAGGTGCCTCTACAATTTTCTATTATTATTTCAATTATACTACAACTGTATTTATACTCCTTCCAATCAACTCAATTATGACAATTATGTTGAAGCAAAACAAACATACGATAATTGCTCAAATGTCAAAAAAAGTAGTGTCAAACAAATCACCTTAGCGTGATCCGTTAGTTCTCATGCAAAACGATAAAAATAAATTTATCAACATTCGTTATCGTGGCAAAAACCAACAATATACAGCCGTCACAAAAAAAAAACGAACAATCACCTCGGGCAAGAAAATTAACCAAGCTCGAACGATTATCTTAGTTAGAAATAAATATAGACTCGTGTCGCAGCAAATCCTGTGCATATCCTCACAATCGACCGCCAGGCCCAGTTCGGATGCCAGGAGAGATAAACTGATTTAACAAATTGCTCATTTAAGCTTCATCGCATAAACAATGGCTTTTTTAAATCCCTTCTCCCGAACTGCAGCTTTTTTCCGCTTTCCGCGATCCCGAACGGAACAAACCAAAGTGGCCCTAGAATTGGCCATGAAAGTTTAGGCAGCGAGTCTCGGGGCGACGTTTTGCAGCGTGTTGAATTTTTAATTAGGCTTTATGAACACGGAAGATTTACGATTAGTGCCTGCAATAATACACAGCAAAGTGTTCGAACGTTTCCCACCCGGAGAGGGTTCGGAGTTTTGGGTTTTAGTTAAAATATTCCTTGAAGAAATCGTTGCTGTAACTGCGGGTACCGAGAATAAGGTATGCCATGTGGTAGTACTTTGTAATGTTTGGGTTTATTTGTATCATATAATAGGAGATACAAAAATAGAAATTGACTTTTACACTTATAAAAAAAGGAAATTTATACGAACAAGGTTAAACAATTACTGGTTAACAACAAATATTAATAAAAAAGAACAGATGTTGCATAGTACTATGAGGCTCATTAGCATTTTATCTGTAACAGAGCCGGGTTTTTATCATGTACATGTACATATGTTTATGTTTCTATAAATTGTAAATTACACAGTAGTAGTAGTAGCCATTTAGGCGTTAGGTTTTACATTATGGTAAATTTCACTGTAGTAGCCCTTTAGGCGTAAGGGTATTCTATCTGTTCCTCCATTGTTCAGCAGACCAGACAGCGGAGACAGTTGATATTGATCATTGTTGGGTT
This sequence comes from Toxorhynchites rutilus septentrionalis, assembly GCF_029784135.1. NCBI lineage: Eukaryota > Metazoa > Arthropoda > Insecta > Diptera > Culicidae > Toxorhynchites > Toxorhynchites rutilus. Next base: position 147,937,833 of record NC_073746.1, read on the forward strand.
ATTTATAGAACAGCAGCCCGATGTTTCTTGCAGAGCAGAGCAGTTGTATGGATGAATCGATCTAATTTCGACCGTGGATCGATCTCCATCGCTGATGATGGTTGCGTGGACGTAGTTATTCTATAATAACACAAAGATGGTCAATTGAGGGTCCTGAGTTTGAACTCACGATCGATCGCTTAGGAAGCGAACGCGTAACCAAGGGGCTACGAAGACCCCCTCCGCGACCGATTTAAAAGAATATCAAAATATTTCAAAATAATCCACTGAATAACCCAATGAAAATTTACTTTGTTTCAATAACTAATAATTGCAACATTTAATAATCGAACTGTATCTACCGTTGTCAGTCGGATCCAATCTAAAATTTCTCGCAAAGTGCCTGAAAATCCAATTAATTTTAATTCAGTTTGTCTCTCTATCACTCCCCCGCACATTTCCAATAAGCGATCCAATTCGCACACATTTACAATGTGTATAGTGCATACTGCGATGTTTCGATTTCATGTTTAATCGGGGAAGTACTCACCGTTCGCTTTGTGATTGTTGAGATGGAAGTTCGCTAGCAGGAATAGACCGCTGATGATTGCACTCTGCATTTTTTAGTTTTGCTTAATTGGATTTGCACTTTTCGATCGTAGATGAAAGCAGCCGAAGCATTTTCCGTTTAGTTTTAGTATTTTTTTCTTCTTCTTTCAAAGCACTGATTTGCTCTTCATTGTTCACCCTGGAAGGATTCGCTAGGGGCTGCTTCGCGACGCGCTTTGCTCACCTGAAATTGGTTGTGCATATAGAAAAAGGAGAAAAAACTGGTCAATGAAATTCGTACAATTTGGGTCGACGATGAGCTTGTTTGTATTAGCGGAAAATGATCTGTTTACATGGAAAGCGAATGCTGGGGAACTTTGGTTTGTTGTAAATAGAATAAGCGCGTATTTTTTCCCAGACTGTCGGGTACTAGGCGACAGACAGACTGTGGTGGTATATTTCGAATAAACATCCTCTCGACTTTTTCTCAACTCGACTCAATCTATTTTTTTTTTTTTTTTTTGTAAGCAATCTAATATTCAGCAGTGGGTTTTTTCAAACCGACCGTATCATAAATAACCGAAACGATTGCCGCATAGCTAAACAAGATTAACGCTCTCAACGAGCATCACGTGCCGCTCCTCAGTAGCGTTACGCCTTCGATAGTGTTGTTAGTAAACTTAATAAGTGGGCTAAGCTGGCTGTGCCTCGATAGGAAATATTAGCCACATAAATCAGAATGATATACATTCATCGGCAAAGTTTGTAGTTCTTTGCCGATAGAGCTACGAATTAATCATGAGGAAAACAGAGTGGAAATTCCATCTTATACAGCTGAGCAGGTTCCGAGAGATCGGTCCTAATTGTGTTCAAATGATCTAGAAGTTTGCTGTGAGAGCGATATTGAATATGGTTAGTGGAAGTTCACATCTAGAAACAAGCACTTTCTTATACCGAGGATTTATTTCAGATATTTTCTGTCACGAAATGATTGATGCTAAATAAAGCTAAATGCTCCGATAGGTGCTTAATATGTTTTGAGATGAAAGAGTGGAAACAAGCTGGTGTTAATAAATGTTTCTCAAATATGTTTTTGAAATATTCTCTATTAAAATTAATACGCTTCTGCATGCATTCACACAAATATTTGTAGAATTTGTGACTCCCGAAAGAGGGATCTTCAAAACATGTTATATGAAAACATTGGGCCTGATCACGAACGTCACTTCACGGTGAAAACGAACTGAATTGTATGCAATTTGTATGCACTTCATATCGTTTTCACCGTGAAGTGATGTTCGTGATCAGGCCCATTAACTATTTCGTCCCGCGTTAAAAACGCTAGTGGGTAATACGCCTGGAAAGGAGAACGGTAGTATAACAGTCTGTATTTTTCCTGACTTTATGCATCTAGTAAAATAATCTTGTTACTATTATTGGGGTTGCTGCCGCAGCTTCTGGCAGAAAAATAATAATTTTCTCATCTACGAGCAGCTTCGTATAAAAGGAGAACATTTGCATGCCATGTTTTAGCAATACAATCCCAATCAGCTTACGCGTACCCACAAATTGAAGTTTCTATTACACGGACTGCTGGACCCTGTCAACAGCCGCCCATCCCATAAAGCTGTTTGACGAGGGTCACATTTGACGCGAGAATGGTTGTCTGAAACCCGGAAGTGTACAACCGGTCCGTTCCGTTCCGTTTTTTTTTTAGCCTTGGCCCAGTGTTTCTCCATCGTAATCGATCTGTTGTTTTTCTTTTTCTTCTCTGGATATGTAATACAGTATATATTTTATTATTCATGCTTCTGTTTGATTGGGGATGCAAAAAGGACGTGAACAAAATTGATCACATCTACATTATCATGAAAGTTAAAGCTATACGCAGCGATGAAGCAGAAAAGTTGAGGATGATTTTCCGTAAAAAGACACTGAAAATATACGAAACAAAAGTGGAACGACGCCGGCTGGGATATTTACGATTGCTGTCTCAACACTTCAGGATTTTCAATGAATCATTGTTCTTCAGATAAACGAGCAAAGTTTGAGCGTTGCTCTAACTTGCGGCCATTACGGATGCAACCTATATATCATCGCCGGAATGTCGAAATTTTGTGGTGTTTTTTTATTTATGGGCTTGATCTGATACTTCCAGTGTAGGATTGGGAGCTTATGGATATTGGAGTGGAGTTTTGTAATTGACACCATATCTTATCGTGTAACGATTATAGCAAACGTCTACGTTTTCTTCTTCTCGGTATATTTTTCCACTAAGAATTGATTCCTCCAGCACAATGTTTATCACGAGACCGAATCAATACTCGAATAAAGCACTTTTCTTTTCCTGTTTATTGTTTGAATTTTATCAAAGGATTGTATTTGGCTCTTCGTTAGATATGACTCACACTGTTCCGCTTACAGTTTGGCAAGAAAATTTTTATCGTGCTTGAGCACAACTTTTTTCTATTCTTCGTTTATCCTCCCAGCATGTTCCATCAGCAGAATATTTGAGGAAAAATGAATGTATGATATGTTTAGGGGGTTAAAACTTGAGAAAGTTCCAAACAGGATGATTGTCAGTCCTTGTATTGATTTATTTCACTTATAGTACTTATTTATCAGCTATTGTTGTGGAATACCAATGTATATGGAATCTAATTTTCATTATAGAAAGAAATGTAATATTCATCATTTTTTTCGAATGTTTGCTATTATTTTTAAGTAATTTTTATTCCATTCGTAGCCAGCACATAATGTTGAGGTTACATGCGTGTTGTCAATTTATTTTCAAGATTTTTGTGCGAGTCTACTCGTGTTCGGCAAAAGAGATTAGAGATGAAACGGATATCTGGTATCCGGTCTATCCGGCCAATATTTGCTATCCGGCCGGATACCGGATATAAAATCAAGAATTTCTCATTCAAACAAAATAAATCATATTTTTTCAAGATTAAATTAATATTAATTCATAACATTAATTAATAACGCTATTATTTTTATTGTGAACTAGCTGACCCGGCATACTTCGTTCCGCCCAAAATTTATTTTTCTTTATCACATCCACGTTTTCTTATTCAGCGCTGTTCATGGGTCGAATCGCAGGCTTATTCATTGATTGATCTCCCTTAAAATCTACCCCTTAAAATTATCTTTTACTATAAAATTCCTGGTACTTCTACCAAAACTCGACATTGTAATATCAGATTATTTTCAGACACACTTCTCGTTGAAGATTTTTCTACCACTTGCAAATAACATGTTCTCTGTTACGTTACATAACAAATTTGATTTTATTTGCTTGATTAATTCTCGAGTAATGCAGAAATTTGTGTTTCATTTGTCTCATCAATATGGGGTTGAATGGCAGAACCAAGCACACCCCCCCCTTCCCCTTAAGAGAGGGGGAAGGATTATCTAACCACCAGATTCATTTATTGCACCCTAAAACCTCCACATGCCAAATTTCATTTCATTTGTTCGATTAATTCTCGAGTAATGCACACGGTAAATTTCGTTTCATTTGCTTGAATAATTCTCGAGAAATTTTGAAATTTGTGTTACATTTGTATGGCAGCCAGCCCAGGGGTCTCAAACTGCCACGAAAACCTTCCCCGGCCCCAAAAACCCCTACAAACCAATTTTCATGTCGATCGGTTCAGTAGTTTCCGAGTCCATAAGAATCATGATTCATGAAAAATGCGAATCCAAGATGGCTGCCACTATCAAATGGTGGGCTGCATATTTTCTCAGAACCCGATTAATATGGGTATCAAATGAAAGGGCTTGAATAGTAAATCACAGTAGATCATTAAAAATCCAAATCCAAGATGGCCGCAATCACAAAATAGCAAATTACTTTACTAATCGGTTTTATTTAGCTTGAACTGTTCGTATATATGTTTGTATGTTTGTAGGGTTGTCCCACATTAATAGAAATTTGACCAATAGGAACTGACCGAATTTATAAAATACCTTTATCTCTGCTGTCATTTTAAAACTGCCTATCTTGAAAAATATAATTTGGCCGCCGCTTGGCAAATTATAAGAAAAATCATAAAATTTCATGAACATGACGGTATAACACGACAAATATATTAAAAGAGATTATTTACTATAAAAAAGATTATAAATTAGAAATATTTTTTTTAAAAACCTCGATAATGGTTGCATTTAGAAGGAGATTGATAATAACCTTTTTTGTTTTTAATCACATCAGAATTCATAATTTGTGGTTAAGAATGATTGCTAACATACGAAAATTCGAAGCTTCGAAAATTCTTAAAAATTCGATGTTCCACTAATTTCGTCAAAAATAGTTTTACCATCTTGGGCCCATTTTATAAATTGTCTACATAACTTCTATTTTATATGAAAAAAATTGAAAAAAGATATAAAAAATACATATTTTTTGATATCGCAAATTAAAATTTTATATTGTAAATAAAAGAAGAGTACTAATTTTCACATCAGGATTCATAATTTGTGGCTGAAAATGATTGTTAGAATACAAAAATTCGAAGTTTCGAAAATTCCTAAAAATTCGATGTTCCACAAAGTACGTCAAAAATAGTTTTACCATCTTGAGCCCATTTTTTATATTTTCTGCATGACTTCTATTTTGTATGAAAAAATTTAAAAAAAATTAAAAATATGTATCTTGGATATTGCAAATTGAATTTTTATTTTGTAAATAAAAAAAAACTTGTTTTTCTCAGTGTACATTTTTTTCATATTCAACCATCAATACTACATAACTCTTTCTAAGACACTATTTCGGTACGACTCATTGTTTTTGAGATATAAATTATCAAAGATTTCTCTTACTCAAATCGATACGCCCTTTTCAAAAGTTACGCTTAAGTCAAAAAATTCCCAATTGCTGTGGAGAACTCATATTTCCTCTAACCCAAACGGAATACACACTTTCATTCGAATCAAAAATACTCATGTTTTGTCATTTGTCGATTTCATTTGGAATTGCTGAAAGGTGATGTGAGTTTCGCGTATCAGGTTTAACTCACTTTCGTTTCTTTTGCTTCGTTCAATTTGATTTGAGTCGAAATAAGCGTACCTTTTCTCAGATTATCACCCCTGAAGAGAGTTCCAAGTTTTTTAATCTTGAATGAAAATAATTGATTGTTGTTCTTTGCTTATTTGAATTCGTAGTATTTACCTTAACTAGACTAGTAGTAACATTATTTCAATATATTCACAAAAATTTCATCATCATCCTTGAGACAAAAAATGTGTTCAATATTCCTTGCAGAAAACTTGATACTTTATTAAAGGATATTCATTCTATACGGAAAATTGAATAATAGTTAATTATTTTTATGTAAAGATGTGTTTATTTCTACCTAAAATGTAATCTTTTATTAGCTTCATGCAAAAATGTTATTCTCCCAGTTTCGCCTTCGCAAATAAAGCCACGAAGCTTGCCGGATATCCGGTATCCGGTATCCGTCCAAAATACTATCCGATTCATCACTAATAGAGATACTGCAAGACAAAAAATACTTTTTTTTAATATAACAACATAGTCGTACAACAAATAACCTGCTCACCACGATAGACGGACCAACTTTTCGGTCCGGTTTTAACGTCACTATTTGAAGAATTTTAGTGTATTTATCAATCAGATTGAACATAATGTTACTCTGAGAGTTACCCCTAATTTAAAATCATAGTCATTATAAAAATAAATTTCCAGAAGGCGTCCGAATTCGGAATATTTTCAATTTGAGTACGATTTCAATTAACGAAAATATGCTATTTATCTTGTTTCTCCAGCAACAATAGGATATTCAGAATGCGTCATAATTTTCCGTGTTTCTCTTTTAGACTTTCTTTTTTCATATTTTTTTTTCATCATATTGCACTCGGTCACGGGAGCCATAAAAACCCATTAATTTTTATATTATTATATGAACAGCAATTGCATTATGTTAAAATATTACCGGCATCACGATAAAGTAAAAATATACTGGAGTTCCTTACTTAATAAAAACAGCTCAGATAACGTTCAGATTCAGATAACGATATTTTGATTTTGATGATTAGCTGCGAAATAAAATTCGGAATTATTACAAAAAATGTCTACAATTTCGCTGTTTTATATTGTTCTTTTATTTCCAATTTATCTCCAATAATTCAATACCTAATTTATTGTAAAGTCTCTTATTCAAACCCAGAGAATGTATATCCATTCTCAAACAATTTTGGAGTTCATTTTGTTGCTATAGAATATATTGTTTTCTTGGTCGGATATTGAAGTGTAAGCCAATTAGTGACTCCATTTGGCAGAAGTAATAGTTATTGTCAGATGATTAACAGATTACCATGAACCTTCGTTAGTGTGAAAAACACCTCATTCAGAAAAAAATAATAATATTCTTTTTTTCTTTGGCTATATCGAACACGTCAGAATAATTTGGTACAATTTATCTTCCAAATAATTACTCTTCCAATGTACCATCTATCTGTCAGGATGTATGTTTAACGGATTTCAATATATCGTTCTTAGAATGTTATGGTGAATACACGAAATTGACAGTTTTATTCTACCTGTATGGGCTACGTATACAACTGGTCTCTTGAAATTTATTGTTTTGTTCAGACGACAAAAATTGAAATAACAAAACGCCAGTGATAGTTTTCCATCTGGTTCTATAGTTATGAAACACTGACGATTTCATTATTTGAATGTTTCACTTTATTGTTTTGTTCAGCAATAAAGTTCAAATGGTCAATCTTATAAACGAAGATATTTGAGGGGCCTAGAATGAAAGGGGTGTAAGTGATTTGATCGATTTCTCTACATCGACTCTCTATTTTGTTGCAAATACATTCCCAGCTTTATTTGACAATATGGAAGATATGTTCTGACCTCATCTATCGGATTCTATAGCAATCTTAAATTGGAACGTTTTTGTAGTTGAGTTATTAACTGAATAAAAAGTTGATGAAGAGAAATCGATCAAGTCACTTACACCCCTTGCATTCTAAGCCCCTCATTTATTGTATTCCACAGTATATACCTTCCTGTAGAAAACGTGTCAACCTTCTGAACTCGAGTTGACTCCGAATAATCGGTTCCCTACCTTATTAACCTTAAAATTAAGGTAATTGTATTTAAGTTAATCATTGAATTAAGGCAAATGTATTGCTCCTTAAAACCTAGGGACTGAGGCAGAATTATCGTTAGAGAATTTCTGTTAATCTTTCATATGGTTTTTATCAATATGTGAACAATTAGTAGCAAAATGTCATAAGAAGTGAAAAGACGCGAATTTCTTCTTCGATTATTTTAACACTGTGAGGAAAGTGAAAGCTTGCTTACAGAGAAATTCTGAACTCTCTAATCGTAAAAGAGCGGTAAAACAGAATTGTAGTGAGAGTTTGGCAAATAAAAGCCACTGCAGTCCAGAAGACATTCAAAGTTCAGACAGTTCCTGATTGAAGCGAAACACAAAAAATAAAAAGCTAAACAACGGACAAGAAAGCTAATTTTTTTTTAGAAAATGAAGCTATATTATGGACCAAGAAACTTATGTATTGTGTGACTTCTCACAACTCGCTGGCCAGGAACTTTATTCAGCGATGAAACGAGATGTCAACGAAAAATTCAAAATGAAAATGAAGTCAAAGTTCCCAAAGAAGTTTCTGGTTTGGCAGGTGATTTGTAGTTGTGGTGCCAAAAGCAAATCATTTGTGACCACTGGAACTATAATTTCTGAAATTTATATTAAAGAGTGCCTTCAAAAGCATCAATTACCATTCATAAGGAAACACAATGTACAGGAAAACCTGGTTTTGTGCGATTTCTTTGGTACGATTTTTCTTGTGCGGTTTTTGTTCTTGTGCTGATTAGATATTAGGCTTTATTTAAAAGAAACTTAAAGTTAATGTAGAGTCGAACCGGAAAAATTGCAGAATTTAGTAGTTAGTCAAACATCGCAGTCAGGAAGGTATCCAAAAATACAGTGCCTTAATTGTAAGTTGTATTACTATCAGCTTCAGAAATCGAGACAAAAACATTCACCAAAATTGTATCTTTCAAAATATCAGAAAAATAATACGTACGATAAAAGGAAATTTAGTGGAGAATCTGGGAAAAACTATTTAATCAAAATCGGGTCAACCGTTCCGGAGGTACGACTGTAACTTTTGAACGGAACATCGGACAAACCTGGAACAAAAACTACAGTGAAGTAGATATCCCAGAGAATATTTTAACCCTTAACCCTTAACCAGAAATTAAATTTCTTTTTCAATTTTGTTTAGCTTTTTATAATACCGCCATTGGTTTGGGAGTTACAGCTGCATGCTGTTATGCATTTTTTTCTGCCTCAGTTTTTATGTAACTAAACCTGTGAAAATAAACGGATAAAAAAATATACTATTTACATCATCTCAACCGAGCTCTTACATATTCCTGGAAACTAGAAAAATGTTTGATTCCGTCGTTATGCATGCTGTATTAGTATGCCTATATCAACATCATAATTCTTGTCTTCGAACCCATACAAGTGGATTTTTTTTGCCTATTTGCCTATGGTGATTTTCTGGCTTTCATTCATCTGGTGCGGAAGGCGACGCAAAATTATTCCCACGACACTTTTGTACTTTTTCCGGGTAACCGTCTTTCGAGAAATTTTCAAGACGATTCCATGCTCATCTCAAAAAACTGTGCCTGTCAGCTTCACCGCCTTGGCTTTCCTCGAATTTGGATCGTTCTCCCAAAACCCACGGATTTGACTTTGCGTTTGAAGTACTCGGGGTGTGAGCGGAAGATTGACAAGAACGTAGGTTCTTCTTGCACAAAAAGCAGCATGTTTTGTTATTCTTTCGTCAATGCTGAATATACACTCTGTCCAACTTGTACTGTTAAACTTTTTTTTTTATTTGTTTGAGAATTAGTTCGTTTTTCCAAACCAGAAATGAGTACATTAGCCCTGCTGAAAGCGAGATATAAAATTCTTGTAGTCGAACCAATTTATTTGATAGGCATCTACAAAAAATATATGGTGGGACAGCTATGAATAGAATATCAACATGGGACAATTGAGCTTGATGTTGTTTTTTTAAAAGCTAGGAATAAACTATAACTTTTTTTTTGTGTTTTTCCGGATGACTAGGCATAAAAACATCGTTCTATGAAGAAAAGTGAAAATGATCAAAAAGTAAAATTGGACAACTATGCGTAACACGGCAGTATACCCCTCAGGCTAAAGGTCACGAACTGTGTTGCCACACGTACAGATTTATCTGAAAATGTACAGATTACTTCGTTATTTTTGGTACAGATTCTGTACGGTATAAGATACAGATTTTCGTCAAAAAGCACAGATTGGTACAGATTTTTTCCTCTTATGAAATTCCTTACAATGATCAAGGCAACATTAAGGTACATAACAAATTTTACGCCGCAGTATCACTTGGTTTCAGAAAAACTATGTATAAGAATCATCAAATACACAAATGACTTGCAAATGTAAATGAAGTATTTCTAGTAAATACACAGAGCGTTCAAAAAGTTCCGGGACTATTTTTTAAAACAAAAAAAAACGAGATACTCAAAAGTTTAGATTTGACTTCGTTTGACTTCGGTATATAAAAAAAATGTGTTTAGGCTTAGACTTATAAGGTAAAAAATATCTGTACGATTTTTATGTCGAATATAATAAATAAATAAATAAATTAGTTTTCTACGTATAGGCCTACACTTTCCACACAAATTTTTGAACGTTCGTAGAGGTGTCGGAAGACGCGTTTAAACTGCTCAGCCGGTATGGGGTTCATAATACGCGTCACATTTCGTTGAATGTCTAGAACATCGCCAAAACGGTCTCCTTTCATAGTGTTCTTCAGGTTCGGAAACAAGAAAAAGTCTGACGAGGCGAAGTCCGGACAATAGGGGGGATGGGTGATGACAGTTACCTTTCGTTTGGTTAGAAACTGCGCTACCAAAATCAGGGTGTGCGCGGGCGCATTGTCATGAAGCAAAAACCATTCTCCAGATCGGTACTGGTCGGGTCGCACGCACCGTATCCGTGCCAATAATCGTTCCAGGACACTTTTGTAGAAGACTGCATTCACTGTTTGCCCTGGAGGCACAAAATTTAATGGCGGTTCTCTGTTCAATAATTGAAATTGTGACGCGACAATCACTGCGTTACTCTTATCAGCCAAAACTAGCTACTGAATCGAGATAGTGGTTCAGGGTAGAAACGGTACATATAGGTGTCCCATGTTCCAAACTCAGCAACTGAGAAAAATGCAATCAAAGTTTTCTAGCATATTTATCTACTAGAAGCTTTAAGAATTTCAGTTTAGCAATATACCAGGTTTTTTATGAGCAGGACACTATTGTCTAATGAAATGTGAGAAGTTCCCCTCACTAGAATCAATCAAGCTTGATTATAAGTTTAAAATTCATGGTGAGACAGTTATGACTAGAATATCAACATGGGACAATTGAACTTCATGTAGTTTTTTGAAATACTGGGAACAAAAAGTAAGTTTTTTTTGCGTTTTTTTCGAATGATCATGCATAAAACATCGTGATCTGCAACACCTTAGCAGAATATAAATCTCATTGTTATCAGACATTCGCTAACACGCGTACACGTGTTCTGTTGAACTTTTTTTATTTGTTTGAGAATTAGTTCGTTCTTCCAAACCAGAAATGAGTACATTAGCCCTGCTGAAAGCGTGATATAGAATTATTGTACTTTAGCCGATTTATTTGATATGGATCTACACAAAATACATTGTGAAACAGTTATGAATAGAATATCAACATGGGACAATTGAGCTTGATGTTTTATTGAAAGCTGGAAACGAACAATAACTTTTTTTTGTGTTTTTCCAGAAGATTATGCAGAACAAAAAAAAAACCTTTTGTTGAATGTTGAAATTGTCAAAAAGTAATATGGGACATTCTTCAGAAATGAGAGTAAAGTGACGAACCAGCCAGAAGTGTTGAAAGTCATTATAATACAGAAATAATAACAGTATTATAATGACTTTCAACACTTCCAAATCCAATTATCGAGTCAGATTTCAATTTGGTGTGAACATCCACAAGAAAACTATGAATTTTCACTGTTGCACGATGCACTGTTTTGCAATAGTGCAATAGAACATCTTGCAATAAAATAGACATTTTCAATGTAATTACAAATTAATTCTACCCTGAACCACTATCTCGAACCAACGAAAATTTGTCGGCAAAATAAGCTTATGACTAAAGGTTATAGTGTATCATTTCTAATGAAGTTTTTTGATGCAATTAAAAATGTTTTCCCCACGCAGTAGAAATAACATTTCTATGCAATAAAGTTTATGTGGCACCGATTAATCTAATATCCTCACTTCATAGAAACCTAATAAAACACAAATAGATTAACAGTTCAAAGATTTACTGAAATCTGTAATTATTCGAACATTCCTTCGTTAACGTTATTTGTACTCTAGAATTTTGAAAAACTTCATAGAAACTGCAAAACATATATGCTGCGTCAGTGTATTTGAGTCTCGATTGTATTTTGAATCTGCAAGAAAACAATTTTTATCAGTCGCCCTCAGGAAGCTTTGTTGATATGTCTTTCGTCCATTGTCGAATAGTATGAAACCAATATTCCTGTTCCTACGAAGAATAATTCAATACTTTTGTTGGTTTCGATTGAGTTAGAGTGGATTTTTTTCAAAAACACCAATTTGATCTGAACTGATTGAATATCCTAGAAAATTGTAAAGTAGTTTTTCGGTATCTCTTAGCAAAACAAAATTTACAACTCTTCCAAAAATTACGTCCAAAGAACAAAACCAAATCGGGGGTGCGGAAGGTGGCGACGTCGCCAGGAACTGTTGCGGAACATATTTTCACTTTCAGTTTTCCACCGAAGAACGCAGCTCAGCGCTGAAAAATACCGTCTTCCCATCCGATTTGGAATGCGCTGCACTTTAACGCCACTTTTAACCTAGAAACAATGCTCGAATTCACGAAAATTTGTTGATCGATCGAGAGAAGTCACCAATAATTCATTCATGATTCACTAGTCATCCTGCAAGCGACCATATGGCAGAGGCAGCGAGATTTTCGGAATGTCCTTTGTCAAGGCCTAATGTTTGGTTCAGTTTACCAAATTGTTCTTTTTTTACGGCTAGAGGCGGATGAACTGAGAAAACCTGTGAGTCTGAGAAAGCCTCTATAATTCAAAACATCATCATCATTACACCAATAAATCCGAACGCGCTCCAAAATTCGCAGAAGCTCTTTTTCGAGTCAAAAATTATACAAATTCACCTTTGATCACTTAGGATACTACTGTCGAATGCATCGAAATTTTAAAAATACCTCTTCAGTTTGGTGGCCCTGAAAAGGATCGATGGGTTTGCCTGGTTTTGCGAAGCAATTAGAGATACCGATTCATATTTCATTCTTGTTCTCGCGAGAACGGTACACGAGATTTGCGTCCTTATTGCCAATGCACGTAGTGCACTCAGTATTCATCGCGATTATCCTTTTTGTGCTGGACACAGTACAGCCCATCGATATCTGATTGTACATGAAATCAACAACTTGAACGTGTGATTCAATCATCCACAGTCAATCTCCACATAACGGTATGGAAACCGACGTGGTGTGTCCCATTTGGTATTTCTCTCCTGCTTTCTTCTTCTACCGATCATTGTAAGCTCTGCACTATGCTTGCTTCGTGCATATTCTGAGAATGCATTATGAACGGTAGCTAAATATAAATATGAATTGAAATCTAAACACTTATAATTCGACCATTTTTTAATATATCGCAAAGATGTATCCAACATTTGATTGTAAATATTTCCACGCATCTATCACAATAAAGAAAATTATTTTTGTTTTTGAGATAAAAAATTGAATAATTGTAAAAAAATAACCATTATTCCCATCAAGAAGATCGGGAGCAATGCAGAGACATCAACAGTGGCGACAGTAACAGCAACGAATGCAGTAGCAATAGCAAAGAGTTTTCTTCGCGCAACCACAAATTGTTTCATTCCGTCGTTGACCTAGCAAAAAAAGTAAACCGTTTTTGTGTTATCGATGCAGCACACACAGTGATGCTTGAAATTTATTTGCCACGACCCTTTTTAGGTCTGGAGTAATATCCAAAAAGATGAAAATCAAACTGACTAATTCATTCACGGGGAAAGCTTGTGAGAATTTAGGAGTATTTTTGACCTTATTGATAGTGGTGACTTTCCGATCATTCAATTTTCTCGCATTGTTTTAACCAAAGTGCAACTCATTTTAAGACCCCGCAAAATGTGCTATATTAGCCATTCCATGCTAAACCGACATAGTGGCTCTCAGATTTTCGTGAAAAGTGTCAGGTTTATTCCTTTTCGAAAAATATTATTTTTTACCCGTATTTTTTATTCCTTTTCTTTATTAGGATGCCCATTTCAATTTTTTCCCCTTATTCCAAGTTTTCATTTTTTTCAAATATAACTTTTGATCTACAAGACCGATTAAGCAAAACATTTTTGAAAAAAAATATTGCATTTGCAAAACAATTGGATTTTGTTCTCGTAATTATTTATTGTATTTGTTTTTAATAGTTTACGCAACCAAGAGCGCTGTATATTTTTTTCTTTTTTTTTTTTTATTAAATCGTTTATTTTTACAGGCTCAGTTACATAAGTTTAAAGGAGCCAAACTTCTGTCTGTATTGTAACAAGTATATATAAACATTTTTCATTAATTCTAATGTTAATGAAGTAGAGAACCGATTACTCGCTATTTTTTTCTTGAAAGCTGCGATTTTTACATAACATATCCAAAAATCAAAGAGGCATTATTTTTTGTTCTTGAATTATGATTTTTCTAAATTTTACCGTTGGACCGGAAAACCATGTTTTCTACTTTCTTAAAAAATGTCTTTTTACCAGAAAAAATCATTACTTCTGAACTACTAGACCGATTCATATGATCGATATATCAAAGTGAAGCCAATGTGTCATTTCTCTTTTAAAAAAAATATCACACTTACGAAAAATAATTTCTAGTAGCATAGATCTAGTCTAGTAGAATAATAATATTTAACAAAGACTGAAAACATGGTAACTTTGACAAATCATAACTCAAAAACGAAAAGCAACACCTCTCTGATTTTGAGATATGTTATTTAAAAAACACACTCAAGAAAAAAATATAGCGTCCTTGGTCCCGAACCATGTATAAAAAACATATACAATCAATAATTACCTAATTACCCTAAAACTAAACCTAGTTTTTTGCAAGTGTATTATATTAAAAAAAAAACAATACTATTTCACTTTGTCCACTACATCGGTTTGGCATGAAAAGGCTGATATAGTATAATTCATGGATCATTTATTTGAAAATTATTTTTTTTGAGAGCGTTAGAGATATAATTTTGCCAAGAGATACTGAAAAATTACTTCAGTGTTTCAATATCAAATTTTTATAATCAAACACTCATTTACTCGCCCTTCGAAGGCGGCATTGAGGTGGCGTTCAAATTGCCTTCCTCAATGCTGGGAAATGAGAGTTTAGGTTTAGTTTTCCAAATGCTCATTTTTCAAGCTTCAATTATTCAAATCATCATCTTCATCATCGCTAAAATATCCCCAACAAATGAATGTTTAGATATAAAACATCAGTGTAACAAGCCCAGAAAAATAATTCAAAATGAAGTGAGAAAGCATTGAGAAATAGCGTAGAAAAAAAAACTAAAACTCATCAGGATCCAACTAAAACCAAATCCAACAACCCCATCGACAGCATCAAAGTTATGATTCTGCACCACCAAAAACCAGTGACAATACTGATTGTTCTTTCCAGAACCACTAAAGTTTTGATAAAAAGCTTGATTTTTCATTTTCCATTTTCATTCTCCATTTGAAAGTTTCGAATAAATGAAAATAATACAAAATATAAAAATTGACAGCCATCGGTGTATTCCTACGTCTCTCCGGTTATGTTCCTGACATGTCTTTTTGTACATATAACAATTATCAACTTCAACCAAATGTCAACAACATTATATATGAGCACACTATCATTGAAATAATTCCACCCCAAATCAGCCGCAAAACAGAAAATTTTGACGCGACCCTCTTCGATTTTTTTGAAACTTGATATGATGATATGATGGAAGCTACACACAATTTTCATTATCATATGACCAAATTGAAAGCGACCGATTTTTTAAAAGGGCGTATTCAAAATCATTGATCTTTCTTTAAAAAAAAACATAACCTAAAATCCAGTTGTTGAAAAATAAAAAAACCATTTAGGAAAAAATAACATTTTAAATACACTGTTGAAAAATCTTACTCAAAAATTGAATTTAATATTAAAAACAGTTATATCTCAAAACACACCCTCAAGAACGGTTAGTCCTAGGATAACACGTTATATAAAGTTTTATATTTAGAATTGCATGTAGATTCCATTTTTCGAGTTACTTTCTTTAAATGGGTAAGACGGAGACGATTGAATCACCAGATTCAAAGTCTCCGTAAACGAAGGAGAAGAAGAAAAAGAATGGGTACGGGCACAAAGTATTGAATTTCAAAAATTTTCAAGAAATCATATCTTCATTTTGGTGAGATTACCACGGCACCACTGCACGCCAAACTTTGTTGAATTGAATAGGTTTTTTTTCACAAAAAAATATCGAAGAGGAGGTTGGGGGAGGTGGGATGTGGTGGTTGTTTTGAGATATAAAAGTTTTTAATATTAACTCTTGAGTAAGATTTTCTAACAGTGCATTTAAAATGTTATTTTTCCTAAATGGGTCATTTATTTTCCAAACATATTTTACATATTTTGTCAAACACAATATTTTAATCAGACATCTGGATTTTCAGTGATTTTTTAAGGAAAGATTAATGATTTTGAATACACCCTTTTAAAAAATCAGTCGTAGTTCAATTTGGTCATATGATAATGAATTGTGATTTTGGGTAGTTTCTATCATATGTACCAAGTTTCAATAAAATCGAAGAAGGTCGCGTAGAAATTTTCTGTTTTTCGGCTGATTTGGTAGTAGAATTGTTCTATGAATAATTTAGATCTCCATTTGCGTCCATCGAGAGATGTAAACTTCTTGTATCAAACGATTTATCAAAAATAAAATACTTTACCAAAATCTTCTTTTTCTTAAATGGCACTAACGTCTCTAGAGGAACTTCGCCGTCCCAACGTAGTGTTACTTGCGTAATTTTTATTAGTACTTAGTTGAGACTTCTATGCCAAATAACACGCCTGGAATGCATTTTGAGTGGCAAATTCTAGAATACGCGTGACCAAAATTCTCCCGAAAAATTGTGGCTTAGCTACAACTACACAAATATAAGACACAATATAAATGAATGAATCACATTGAATGATACTCACACTCTAAAAAAAATAACTTGCTACAATCCACTCCCAAGCGAACCAATCAATCAATGATCTTGAGCTATAAGCTTAGCAAGCTACCACTGCACAAATTTATTTAAATAGCACATTTGAAAGTAGTTTCTTTCGGCACAATGCAACTTCCAATCCAATTACTGATTTTTATTATTATTATTATTTTTAGTAAACATTCATATGATACACACGTTGCTCAAATTTGGGTTTAGTTGTACATCCACATCACATATTCCTCTTAATTGATTTATGTATCTATCGATTCAACATTATTTAGCTATTGACAAACGATTGTAAACATCTGCACCGATTGACACTGTGTTTCAGTCGAACACTGTCCACAATTTAGCTGTCATCAACACTTCTATTAATATCGCTGTCGCTGTAAACAACTAAACAGCAATTAATTCTAAAGTACACACTTCAAGTAAACACTTCAAATTCGCCCCTTTTTTCGGTGGTTAATGAATTTTCCCATTTTCACTCACGCAATCCTCTTCAAAAGGCTTCGGCCGGGACCACACAATGTAGCAGCAAGAAGCACGTTGGAGAGCGCTTGTTGAAACTTATCCGTTTTCTTCGTCAAGCACCGTAACAATTCACCAAACGATTATCCCCTGCGGGTACACACTTCACTTCGCCACAGCATCCCTGCAAGAGCCCGAACTTTCAAGAATGTGCGAAACTTTATCTGCTTTTCTCTCTGCCGGCGCTATTGTTGCAAGTGGGCGCCGGAACAGCTCCAATGAAATTTTCTTCGCCTAATTCTCCGGCTGTAACAACAACGGACTGGGAAACTACATCCGCAAAAGAATCCCGCCCATAAAACGTCTGACGATGGAGCGAAACCCCGAAAAATAATTCCACATAATTCTCGGCACGAATGAATTATTCCGCGCACCAACGCACTCGAGCCGTATTCCTTTGCTCCGCTGAACAATTCCACGCGGATGTGGAAATCAAGTGCGAATTTCCCGCGCTTGAGATGCTTTCACACGCACGAAACGGATGCTGCGAACGTTTTGCACTGCAACTGTCGCCGCTGGAACCGTTGATTACGTACTGAACAAAGCTTTGCCCACATTGCAACATTTTGGGTGCCATTGCCGCAGTGAGGCAATCGACCGGCTGCTGTCAGCCGGATTCGGCCGAGCAAACGAGCGAGCGCAGGAGAAACGCCGTATACGAACACGAACGGTTCGGGTTTCTCGCGAGTTCCAGCATAGGACGCGTTCTCCGAGCATACTCGAACACGTGGTTGGATGTGGACGAAGCGAAATATACCGTGCTGGATGAAATCTTTCACAAGACCGGGTTGTAAAATTTCTTAATTGTTTTATGCAATTTCATTGTTCGATTCAGTTTCTTTCGTTCAGCTACCTGAATCATATTTCGGAATAGATTATGTCAAATAACACAAAACCGTCCAGAGGCGAACTAGCCCAGGAACAGGGGATAGTAACTTCAAGCAAGAAAGAGGGACCGATTCGAGATTGCTTTTATGTAAACAGTGAACTTTTTTACACTCTAAAAATTGCACCGACTTGCACTGACAACTGAATGATATTGTCAATTTGTGCGAGATGCCTCAAAACAACTGGGAATAAATATTGTTTGTATACAGTAAGTTACATTTAATGCGACGTTTAGATGATTGGACAGACCTGTAATGTGACACGTTTTATTGGACATTTTTGTAAACATCGAGTTCGGGGCCCAAATTATGACACCATATTAAAGTTGCCACCAGACGTAGACACTGTACCACTCACATCGCCAATGTTCAATAACAAATCTAAAAATAAAGACTATGAAAATGGAAAACCTGGAATCGTAATCCAATCTGCAATCGGATTCTGATTTTGAAGAATATATTCGAATAGACGCATTAAGCTACGTGTGCTTTCATTGGAAGGCGAAAATAATGATGGATATTCAGGTGGAGTAAACCTGCTTTCAAAATCAAAATTATGAATGGAAATTTACTTTAACGTATCGAATATCTATTTTATGTGATGAAGTAAGAGGTTTTTTTTCCGATATCCCAGAAACATATTGAACGAAAACTGTGTCTAATGATGATTTTATAGGTTGATAGTAGATAATATTTTTTATTTTTTTATTTTTTTTATTTTTATAGAGACTTTGCCTAATGTGGCATTCGCCTCTGTATTTCAATTTTATTTTGTGAGTTTACAGTAATTCATATATGATTGTACAGTTTGATGTCTTTTAAAAATTTCAGTACTTTTTCTTCCATATTGTTGTTGTTACTTAATATATCCCTTATATTGTTTGGTAGTCCATTTCGTCTCCTTTCAATAGCGTATTTACAGCAATCGAGTAGTATATGGTTCACAGTGATTGGTTTGCTACAGATGTCACACATCGCGGGAGGTTTCCTCTCGAACAGATGCTTTTTGTTGTACCAAGTATGTCCCAGACGCAATCTGGTCAGTACTATTTGCTCTCGCCTAGTTTTTCTGTCCTTCCATCTCGTTATGGTACCTTTAATGAGTTTTAGGCCTCTCGGATCTGCGTTGTTCCAGATAAATTGATGTTTTTGCCACAAAATCCTTCTACACCAGCTAACTGCATCTTGTGCGGGAATCGAGGAACAAATCACCTCCGCATTTCGTCCTTCGCGAGCCATGTCATCCGCCTTTTCATTTCCGTCGATTCCCTGGTGACCAAGAACCCAGCATAGAATGATTTGTTTATCCTTCATCTCTTTTACAATTTTTTGAATGAAAGGATGATGCAACTTCCCTTTTTCTATCTCCTGTAAGCAGAATCTGCAGAATCTGTGAAAATTACGCTTCTATTTTGTATTTGCCTTGTAGCTTTCGCAATTGCAAAAGCTTCGGCGGAATAAACGGAACATTGATTACCAAGGCTTCCACTAAGCCGGTAGTTCGGGCCTACAATTCCAACTCCAACTTTGGATTGTGATAACGAACCATCTGTGAACCAAAGGTCGTAATCAGCGTATTTTTTTTCCACTAGTGATTCAAATAATTTTTGGGCTATCAGACGTCCTTGACCTGCTCTGACCCGTTTTTTCAAAAACCAGTCGATTTTAGGACACGCTTCATACCAGGGTCTACCTAGCTTAGTGTGGATTTTTGTGATCATCGGGAGTTTTTGATTGGTTAGAGCATTAAGTGCTTGATTGGTTTTCTTCCATATTGTTTTGGTTGTAGCGTTTTCCCTCTCCATGATTCTACAAGCCTTTTTTGCCAATGTTAAGGTTGCCACAAATTCCCATGGGAGCCGTGCTGCTTCTGCCATCATCGATTGTATTGGAGTTGTTCGGAGGGCACCTGATGCAATCCGAATGACAGCATTATAGGTTGGAGTAAGTTGGATGATGTTTTGCCACTTGAGTACTTCAAGTCCATAAAATAATTTGGAGAGAACAATAGCGTATCCAATTCTTTCGAGGGTTTTCCTGTCAGCCCACCGAGAAATTGCTTTCAGCAGATTTAGTCGACTTCTGCAGTCTTCGATCAACTTTTTGGTGTAATTGTTGAACAAGCATCTTCTGTCGAATATCACACCAAGAATTTTTGTGGTTTTTGGCCTTTGGAGTTCGACTCCGTCCAGGTCTATCTTCCCTCCGTCAAGGTGCCATTTTCGGTGTTTTTGTAGTTTGCAGCAATGCATGGTTGAAGACTTATCGACCGAGATTTCAAACCCTACGCTAGAAGCCCATTTCGAGATGGCTTGAACTGCTCTCTCCAACTTTAGGCGCAAGTGTTTGACCATTTTGCCTGTAGCAACGACCACAATATCGTCAGCATAAACGAACATACGGACGTTCTTAGGAGCAGCACCAAAGATAGGATTGATTGCCAACAAGAATAGTGTCACAGAAAGCACAGACCCTTGGGGCACACCATTTTCTTGAATTTTTGCTCGCGACAACGATCCTCCATAGCTTACTTGAAATGTTCTTTCTGCGAGGAAATTTCTTATGAATCGCGTCATGTTCTTCCCCAGGTGGTTGCTGATAATTCTATCCATCACGTGACGGTGCCATACACGATCATAAGCTTTTTTCAAGTCGAGAACTACAATTTCACAATGTTCTCGATTTTTTGCTGCTTCCGTTATCACATGGTCTAATTCCGAAAAATAATCACTTGTGATTTTATATTATAATAGTAATTATTTGTGGAACAAACAGGAAATGCATCGACAAATAGTTAAGTGAGTGTCAGAACTACATGTGTTAAGTAATCAAACAAAATGAAGTAAAAATTTTCATTCAAACTTTTATATTTTTACACTGCACTTGGCCCTTCTGATCTGATGGAGAACAATTTACCACCCAAGCACTAATATCACCACCAGACGTCGACACTGTACATTTGTCGTCGAAAATATCACACAATGATCACAATGATTGGATGGATGAATATACAACTTATACATGCATCTAGTACGACTATTGTCATGCGTATATACGACTTACTACATACAACCAAAAAACGAATGACGGAAAATGTTCTTGATAATTATAATAATTATTATAGATTTTTGTAAATACATTTATGTTTGGAATATTACGTTAAAAATTATTTTTTAAGTCCGAATATTTCTAGTTTCAATAAAAGTGAAGTTGCTTTTTTATATTTTCAACTTTTAAGAACGAAATCTGTTAGCCGATCTTTTGTGTTCTGATAAACATAGTAGCAAAAATAAATTAGTTCAACTTCGTCATTCAATTGCACTTGACTCAAAACTGTAAACATGAGATTATGAACTTGACAAACCAAGCTGCCAAGTATGCCAAACCAGCAAACATTAAATCGTATATAGGGCATCGAATATCTGATATTTTGGGTGGTATATGATGCGCCCAAATAGCATATACAGTAAGTATATGCCTCTAATCCTCGACATACCGAGGCACTACTCAGTGTCGCATTAGAGGTGATTGGCCTGTAATTGGACATTCACGATGATAGTGGTACAATGTCGACATCTGGTGGCGATTTTCAATCTGGGGCCAAAAAATAGAATCACTATTTTTGTATATATATAGAACCTTTATTAACATTTATGTTTGTACAAATAGGAATTCATCAATTGACTTTTAGGGATATAAATGTTTGATATGAGTGGTGGCGACGATTATAAACTCCGATGGGATTTGAACTCCGGTTGTTTGGATTATAAAGCCGCAGATATCTCGTACAGCTATCTGAAATATGATTATAGGGCAATTAAAGCTCTTACATATGATACGAAAGAGTTGTAATCGGATACATCATTCCGGATTGTTTATTGTGCTTGAGTGGAAATATCGTAAAATGTATATAGAAATGGTTAAATAAAGTTCAGTACTACATGTTTCAAGGATTCAAATAACATGAAGTAACAAATTTCATTCATATTTTAACAATTTAAAACTGCCTCCCGGCAAACATTAAATCGTAAAAAAATCGAGGGGTTGTATCCGAGACACGACCGCTTAGAACATAGGACTACGCAATCTTTTTTCTTTTGAAATTTGATGGTTTATCATTTCGAATATTATTTGCGAATACGTCGAAATTTAATAAATGACTCTTTAGTAAAAAGTTCCGGGGACCCTGAAAAGAATTAATGGCTTGCGTAGTTTTGTAGAATCATTTCGAGAAGCAACGATCATTTTTTGCCTTTGCGAGAACAATACACTAATTGGTCATATGTCGCAATTTGTTTCTTTATATCAATGTTAACAAGAGGCATCTTCCGTGCATCGCCATCTAAGACGAATGAACTGTCTGAGTTTCAAGTGTCTATAATTCAAAAGAAAAAGTGCATCGTCATTCAACAAGCATCAAACACGCGTCTAACAGATGCACACAGTTGCAGTGCTAAAAATGAAACATCGCGAGAATGACCGTTTATAAAAAATCGTTTCTCGACTCTCGGTCAAAACCGTCAACAAAGTTTTTCTAAGTTTCTATGTTTCGCGCAACGAAAACAAGCAACACACAAAAAACCAAACATCGATGTTTAGAAGCGACCTATAATCATTTGCACTCTTCCCCTTTTTCGCGTTCTTTGCCATGACTCGGATGGCTGTGTTGATTATATTCGCTAGCGTTCACAGCTCGAGGGGAAACATTAAACACAAAACGAGCAGAATAAGCGACCTTTGTTGTTTCGGGCACAGAAAGATTCTGAGAATTCCCCTCAGAGGAGATCCAATACTTATACGCTAGCAACAGCTTACTTATTATGCAAGGGTGGAGTTTACGTCGCAAATTTTCTCTTTCAACTATCCCCCTTCATTGTTTCTGTTCTAGCGGCTGCACAAATGGACAGAACAAATGTATGGAAAAATTGGAATGCTTCCAATTTTCATCAATATAAACCATATGCAGACTATGGGATTGCAACGTATAGCATATCAAACCAAAAAAAATCTTA
Source organism: Toxorhynchites rutilus septentrionalis (assembly GCF_029784135.1). Lineage (NCBI taxonomy): Eukaryota > Metazoa > Arthropoda > Insecta > Diptera > Culicidae > Toxorhynchites > Toxorhynchites rutilus. The sequence goes on from NC_073746.1 coordinate 147,961,222, forward strand.
GATAATTTCCAATTTGATTGGTATGCAAATCGTTTAAATCCGTTCGTAGCAAAACATAGTTATTAACGTTAACTTTATTTCATAAAAACGTGACCTGTTTTCTGATTTGGCACCCTTAATGTGAGACGTAGTCCTACGTCAAAAATCTAAAATTGGAGGCGATATACATACATCCAAGACACATTACTTGTATGATGTGTATGACTGGCATATGCATATGAAATTGGAGGCCATATACATGTATATGAGGTATATGATGTAATATAAACGATAATTGTACGAGTTAAGTTTTTCTAGGATGTATGTATATCGCCTCCACGTTTGCATGTATGGGCTAGCAGGCGCATATACATATACATGCAATTTATATTAGTCATACTTGTATGTTTGTGAATATAATCCTCAAAATAAAATCATTACACTAAACCTTCGTTTCAAACAACTTATACAGTAACCAAATCACGCAATAAACATCAAGAATTGCTGGGAATCTCTTATCAATATTTGTTCAAGTTTAAAAAGGTGCTGAGCTCCAGTTTTGTTGACATCTTTTATGCATTTAATTAAATCGTACGATAAATCATATATAAACATAAACATTCCCACCTTTCATCCTTCATTAAACACCTCGTAGTAGAAATCTGTCAGTATGCATACACTCTCCTACGAATCATAGTGGAAAAAAATATATTCGTCGATGTAAACAAGCGGTGAAAAAGGAGACACTTTTCGACGAGTGATTTGTATGAAGTTTCACTGCCGTGCCAGGAGGCTGAAAGCCTCTTAAATAAAGAATTTAAAAAACAGAAACCGTAACATAACAAAGATTATTTTCTCAATTCCAAAAAGTCAGAAAAAAGGAAAAAATGAATAAAATCATCAAGAATATTTAAGTATAAATTATAAATTATTTATTTTTATTCACCCTTTACAGTGAAAGACTTATCAACTTGTTGCTTTTTCAACGAATTTAAACAGAATTTTCTGTCGGCGCTCTTTTGTCACATAAACAAACACACAAACTTACTGTCACAAAATTCCAAAGATATCTGGAAAAAAAAAATTTAAAAGATAATAATAAATTGAATTAACGTATTTTACTGTTGCAGTATCGGCACCATAAACATGATTCACAGTTCCAGCGGCCGGGCTTGCATTTTCGCATTTATAAAAGATAAAGTGTAAAATGTACCGAATTTCCTCTTTGTTAAAACCCTGTAACTTACAACTGAATAGAACAAACAGAAAAAAGCAAAAGATTTTTTTTTTTGTCTGAATTGTTACCTTTACAACGAGCCTAAACTTGAAATTACGCGAGATGTTGATCATCAAAGCCAGCTACCGAGAAAATAATGGATAACTTTTTCTCCAACCTATTATACGTTCACAACATTTCGTTCAAAAAGATTAGTTTATTGTCGTACGTTTGACGTAGGACTGCATGTTTGACTTCTATACAGATGTTCTCTCTACGAGATTAAAAATGACTAATGCCTGTCCACGTAAAATTTCGGACGCCAAGATGATGCCAGTTGAACAAAAATTCACGTAATACAACAAAACCGATTGTTTTTTTCAGTAAAATAGACTTATATCTAAAACAAGGAAAGCTTACTTCGACGTTAACTACGTTGTCTGTGAAATTCACGAACTTTCTTGGGAACATTAATGCCATTCGCTTTCTTCTTAGTTTCGAATATTTTTCGCTTAATCAGTGCCCAGTACTGTTCCACTGTGCGAAGCTCTGGACAGTTCGATGGATTTACTGTTTTTGGCACATATTTGAACTCATGTGCATTATACCATTCCAGGATGGATTTTGCATAGTAACAAGAGGCTGAATCTTGCCAAAACAACGCTGGAGAGTCGTGGCTTATGAATGGTAGCAACCGCTTCTGGAGACATTCCTTCTCGTAGACATCTTTGTTGATAGTGCCGGTAGAGACGAAAGATTTGGATTTTCGGCCACAACTGCATATGGCCTGCCAAACCAAGTACTTTTTGGGGAATTTAGACTGCTTCTTGGTCCGGAAACACTCGGCTACGGCATTCCTTCGCATTGCAGTATAAAAAGCGAGACCCGGAAGCTGTTTGAAGTCTTCGAGAACATAAGTTTCATCGTCCATTATGGAGCATGAACATTTTTTGCAAAACCTGGGTGTAGAGCATCTTAGCACGGCTTTTTGCAGTGAAATTTTGCTTATCATCACGATTGGGCACCTTTTTCACTTTGTACGCCTTCAGTCCATGCCTCTGCTTCACTTTTTGTACATATGATTTTGATTGTCCAACCTTTCGAGCCACATTTCTAACTGAAAGGTTGGGATGTTTCTCAATAATGGCAACCACCTTTCGGTCCATCTGTCGGGAGCATACTTTTCGATTTGTTCCGCTTCCAACCTTCCGATCCACAGTTAAGCGCTGGTCAAACGATTTGCACACGCTAAACACGGTACTCTTCGGTAGTTTTAGCTTTTTGGCGAGATCGCGTACCGACAGTGTTGGATTCTGCTGCCATTCGCGCAAAATGCGTTTGCGTACTTCCACTTGATTCGACGCCATTTTACTAAACTGAAGAAAAATGTAAACATGTTGGACATCGAAATAAAGAGAAAGGTTTCAGCTGTCATGTAAGTGAAATATTTCATTGATAAGTGAAATATTTCAAAAACTACACTGAAAGAAAAGTGTCCTAAATTTAACGTGGACAGGCTTTATATAATGAAAAGATTAAGGGGTTGCATTTTTGCATTTTTGTTGCTAAAAGCACAAACAGTGACGAACCAGCCAAAACTGTTAAAAATCACTATAATACAGTAAGAAAACCAAACATTGAATATAGTAAAACAAGTGAACAATTTAATGAAGGTGGGTATGGAATTGTTTATAGATTTTACTCGCTGCAAAGAACAAAAAACATGTTTGCATGTAATTCGGACGTTTTTACTCCAGGTTATTGTTTCCTTATTATTTCTTACACGTTTTTTTCGTGGCATACGTTACTCGATACATATTGAGAAATACAGCAAGCACATATAATTGATATAATAAAAGGACACTCTCACATATCTCAGATAGATGCGATTTTAAGTTTATGTTCCCTATACAGCCATTCCATGCCAAATCGATATAGTGGTTCTCAGATTTTCGTCAAAAGTGGTCATTTTGTTCTTTATCGCAAAATATTAGACCCTTTTTTTATTAGGGTGCCCATTTCCATTTTAGGGTGGTCCGAAAAATCAATTTTATCAACTTGTTCCCAAAAATGACTTTTTTCAAAAAATCATTACAATTAAACCTCTGAACAGATTTAAATGATCGGCATATAAAATTGAAGCCGAAATATTCTTTGAAAAAATATCACATTTGCAAAAAAATTGGATTTTCGTTCTTGCAATTGTAGGGCTTAGAATGAATGGGGGGTAACTGACCTATCATCCACATTGTCAAATACAGCTGGGAATGTGTTTGCGGCTAAGTTATAACCAAAAGAGAGAGGCGATGTAGAAAAATCGATTAAGTCACTTACACCCCTTTCATTTTGAGCCCCTCAATTATTTTTTGAGTTAGTTTTTTCATAATTTTCTCGGTCAAAGATAGAGAACGCTATGTTTTTTTTATATTTTTACAGGAAAGCTGATTTTTTTTTAAATAATATATCCGAAAATCAGAGGTGTTATTTTTCGTTTTTGAGTTATTGTTCTGCAAATTTAACATGTTTTAAGTTTTCGTTCAATATTCCTATGTGACTAGACTAGACCTATTTGACTAGAATCTTCCCGCAAATGTGATATTTTTTCGGTTAGAAAATTAGCTTAATTGCTTCAATTTCGTATGTTAATCATCTAAATCGGTTCAGTAGTTCAATTGTTGTTTTTTTTTTTGCAAAAAGTCATGATTGAGAAAAAGTGGAAGAAATGATTTTTCGGACTGGAAATGTTCACCATAATAAATAGAAATACGGGTCTAATGTTTCACGATAAGGAACAAAATTACCACTTTTGACGAAAATCTAAGAACCACTATATCGATTTGGCATGGAATGGCTGCATATATGTCTTCCTAAGAAGTAGTGATGGTTGTATTTAGACAGTTACTCTTCTCCGAATTCCTTTGTCCATCCCCCTTTCCATTCCCTATAAATAAGCAGCACCCGTTGGGATCAGTTCACTACAGCAGCCCCACAAACTTCACAAGGGAGTGCTCGCGGTCATGAGATATTTAATCTGCATCACCTGGCGATATAATTATTATGATCCATCACAGGCAATCGGGGGTCTCCGTAGCCACATTGGTGGCGCGTTCGCTTAGTAAGCGATCGATCGTGAGTTCAAAACTCAGGGCCCTCATTGACCATCTTCGTGTAGTTATAGAATAACTAAGTCCACGCAACAATCATCAGCGATGGAGATCGTTCCACGGTCGAAAAGAGATCGATTCATCCATACAACTGCTCTGCTTTGCAAGACACATCGGGCTGCTGTTCTATAAATAACTCAACAATGATCAATCAACTGTCTCCGCTGTCCGGTATAACTGGATAATGGAAGAACAGAAGGAAAACTCTTACGCCTGAATGGCTACTGTGTAAATGTGTACCATATGCAATGGTTATAGAAGGGAATACTCTAAGGGTGGGTTTAGACTAGTGATATATTCATGTGAAGAAATATGATGAGATTTATAGAAATCATTATAGAAGTACACTAGCGTGAACTTCTATAATGAATATATTCATATTTTCGATGAATTTATTCACCTGAAGTAGAACTGCATCCAACTTTAGTGATTTCTCACCAGTGAGAAATTCACAAGCGTTTACATATGCTGAATTTATTCAAGTTATATATACCTCGAAAAAGTGTATCATATTTATTCTCACCCGTTTACACCTATTTTCACGTGAATAAATCCATCTATAGCTTTAGATCTCCCTAATGTAAACCCGCCATAACGCCGAAAAATGGCAACTGTGTAATGTTCTAATTATAGATATGATAAACATGTGACATGTACACGATTAAAATTCGGCTCTGTTACAGCTAAAATGCTAATGAGCTTAAAATAAACAAATGGGATAAAAAAATCACAGGCAATGTTTCCGACAAGGATAATATCGACGAGGCAGGCTTGCTAATTGAATTTGAATTAAAAAAAGCTCTGAAAAATTATGGATTCTCATACTATTCAACCAAAATAAATTTTCAAAAATGCACGATCGATTAGTTGATAGTTGTTTTTATGTAAATTTATAAACATCTATTTAAAAAGATCAGAGAATGTCGAGTTTCTCGTTTTAACCGCAAATTTTGTGAGCATGTGCCAAAAATGTAAATAAGTAAGGGTATATTTATATGGACTTATGGATTTTTGCGAAAATCTCTTAAATCCATCGAAAAATGGATGAGCAATAAGCAATAGAATCTCGATTTTTTCCAATTCGTACCCCCAATATAATCCTGAAAGACGAAATACTACGATGAAAAAAAATGTTAACATAAAATAAGAAGAACGCTATCGCGCTTCCCGCAGTTTGACATAAGATCGACATGTTCTAATTACATGTTAGCACATGCTGCAATTATCACGACTGTGTCGAGGGGATTAAGGGCCGCCATGTTGATACAGGTAATGCATCCTAGTGTGGAAGACCCAGAGACGATGTGTTCTCCAACGGGTGTAAGAAGGCTTGATTGTCAATTAAATTAGGCTTCCATATGAACTGTCAATTCGAAACCTGGAGAGGGTTGACGTCTTCGCTTGTCTGCTGGTTGATCGTCATTATCTTGTCCTGGTGTTTGAGCGGTCAACAAACTCAAAGAAAGTTACATTTTCGGGATACGTACCAGCGCTGCGGTTTCACTCTACTATGTTTGAAGATTTGATTTGGTCTGATTCAGACCAAACTGCGTTTCAGTTGTATGATTTTCAGCTGTTGATTCATAGGCCTAGTTTCACGAACCCTCGCAGGCTTCGATGGAGTAGTGAAGGGCTAACACTATCCTCACGTCTACGTTTCGATGAGTTTGTTGTAACTCTCGATCGCAGAGCAATAATCCACGGATGTTCAGCTGATGGTGCTTACGCGCAGATTTTCGCCGATAAAGTTGACACCGCGTCACTCAGCTTTGCAACTTCATTTTTCAGAGAAGTAAACGCTTTCAAGTTAGTAGTTCCGCTAATTTTATTCGCCATGATGTGCAGGAATGGGCCTTTAATGAAAAACCCAGAACAATTGTCACACATCCAAAAACGATTTTCGCGTACTGCCCCATGTATTCCAGCAAAGAAAAGTCTACTTGGCACAAATCACATGGAACGAATTCCTATATTATTTATATTAAACAATCCATTGATTTCCCAACAGTATTGCTGTGCATCATATTTTAAACAGACATCTGTATTTCCAGTTACTATTTTTTTTGAAAAGGGCTATAATTTCGGACACACACATACACAAAATCTATCGAAATTCAAATTGGTCCTCAAATAATGAAAATTTTGATTTTGAGTAGCTTGTACCTTATTCACAAGGTTTAAAAAATCTGAGTTATCTATACTTCACTTTGGCTTTATTTTCATTTTTTATTCATTTCAGGTTAATAATTCCACTAAACTTGTCAAATCATGGAGTTAGCTGCAGTATCCTTTTTGCTGTATCCAACAAAAAGTGTGTTCCATGGGAAAAAGTCGCTCTCCTGTGTGATTCCTGATTTCGTCAGTTAAAATGAAATGTTGATTGGAATGTTTGCTCCAGTGATTTAGATTTACTGATTAGGAAATTTTGTGAACGGCGTGGTCCTGGCATCCTCTTCTGCGATGAAAGTAACTCTGATTTTTCACGATTTCCAGCACCCGTCACTGACCGACACGCGTGTTCTAGAGAAAATTTGTTTTATTTTTAATAGCATCGAGAACTGAATGAAAACTTTGAACGAATTTGCAATTTTAATTTTTCAAAAAATATTCCATAATTGATATAACCATGGTATTTTTCTTTTCTTCATTAACCCATTTTAGGCCAAGCGTTCGAAAAATCGAACAGCAACTTTGATAATTTTTCATGTCTTTGGACAGGAACCATATGGTAATGTTTTTGCACCAAAAGATAGCTTAATTTATTAGCTACCACTTATATCGATTTCATACAATTTTGAGTAACTTTATTGGATAATAAATTCGATTTCAAGCAAGTATGTTTGGAAGGTGTTTTCAATTTCAATTAAAAACCCCAATAAAATACAAAAATATGTGAAGTTCTCTACAGTATTGCTTCGATAAAAGAACAGACATTGTGATGTAGAGCGAAAATCATTCGATTGAGCCGCATACAGGAAAATAACAGCCGGGCAAATTGAGTGTTCGAAAAATCGAACGTTGGCCATAATGAACATTTTTTTTCTGCTGAATCAACACCTTTTACCTTACAACTTTAGAAGACGGAAGGTTTTTCATTTATTCTTGTATTTTCAGTTGTGAATGTTTGCAAATATCGATCAATTTAGCAAATATTAATGAAAATCTGTATGATTTTTTGTTCGTAACAACCTTAGGTGATGGCCGCCCCCTAGAATTTCTTTTGTGGGGGAACTGGAGGAAATGATCAGTACGTGTAACGAGGATTCTAATGAGATTGTTTGTGTGAATATTCTTCCGCCGGACCGAATAATAACCTGCTAACCCTCTATGCCATTGTTTTTTAGCAATACTCTGGTACTTTGCAGGTTTTGGAAAATGTTCGATTTTCTCGGGAAATGGATAATTGGAGAGACTAGTTTTTAAGCATTGACATTTATCCACAGTTAACAATAAAAATAACGGCATATGCTTTCGTTTGAAGGAAAAAGCTTGTCAGTAATAAGTTGAAATCACATGAAATAAGAAATGCCACATCTCACCTTAGGTGGATTAATTTGGATTTATACTTAGAGATTTCCATTCTCCTGTTCTTGTTCTTCCGAGAATCCAAAATTGATGCATTTATGAATACCGTATATTTGCTAAATGAAGTGACTTTTAGTTCGCAGTATGTTTGTACTTGCAAAAAAAAAAAAAAAGACGGGTGGGTAATGTCGGGGACATAACCGGAGTGACGTAGGACTATACAAAGGGGACAGCTTTTGTTAAATATATATTTTAAATATATTGTTTTATTTTTTTCTCCTACGTGAATACCTACCTATCTACCTGAAAAATGGATCAGTTTACTGTTTACTCTTTATGAACATGTTGATGGTTCTGAAAAGAACCTTTGGTGTTGTGTTTTTGTTATCACTCGATATTCCCATCTTGTTCGGTTAAACCTTCCTGTTTAGCTATTGCGTTTGCCACTCGCCACAGCTTTCACAGTTGGAAAATTTCTTCCCATCCAGCTTGTGACATGTTGTTCAGTAAATTACATTTAATGCGACGTGCCGGAGATACACTCAGTGTCGCATTGGAGGCTATTTTAACCTGTAATTGAACATTTCCGATGATAGTGGTACAGTGTCGACTTTCAATGTGGGGTCATAATTTGGACCCCGAACTCTATGGTCACAAAAATGTCGCATTACAGGTCCATCCAATTATCTAAATGTCGAGCTAAATATAAATTACTGTACTTTCAATCTAGAAGCAATTAAGGAATTGGTGAAAATTGAAGTCCCCAACCTTCAATAAGCTCAGCACAACTGCCAAATTCCCATACTCATCATATCCTGGCAAACAAATTATGAAAAAATCAATTTGTGTTTTATTATTATTTTGGATATTATTTTAGAAAGCATTGAACTGTATTTCGTAAACTCTTTTTTGAATGGTTTAATTGCCCTGAAAAGCGCCGTGGTTTATGGGGGCTGCTTTTGCCACCAAAGCAGTCTGTATAAACAAACTTTTACCTTCTTCTACCAGCTGCCGTTTTGCGATTGCGTTTGCCACTCACTGAAACTAATTGTTGCCTTGATGAGCGCCGAACCGAAGCTGCTCTGTTCTTGATGCGGGTTTTCTGATTGTCGTGAGCAGCTTTGCAAGCCAACTCGAGCACTCCGACGGCCGAAACTCTATAATCGCTGTTAGGTATACTGGTGCTCCGGCACCAATCCGTTCGGCCTAGTTACCCTTTCGGAGCAATCAGTGAATGCGACCAACAGGGAACTGGAGACCTGCACGGTTCGAGTGAGACTTTGCCTTTCCCTTAACTTGTCCTCCTTTGTTACGTCCAGGATGCCGATGCCGTACAACCACACGGGTTTACGGTTTGAAAGAAAATAAGATATTTTTTTTGGGGTCCGCGTGTTTTATACTCTAGCGGTACACACTCACAGGATAGAGACAAATCGGCAGACTCAGCCAGAGGAGCGAGTCCAACGTTAAAAGGGAGCGATGGCAAAAAAATACATGCATTAGAGGCGAATGAACTGAAAAGTTTAAACCCTCTTAAAGCCAAAAAGAAGAAGAAGAAAATACATGCATTACGATTTGTTCGCTCGTTGGATTCACATGCAGGCTAAAAAGGGTCCTTATCAGGATCAATCTAAAGAGTTTATTGTTTTGTTATCACTCGATATCCCCATCTTGTTCGGCTAAACCTTCCTGTTTAGCGATTTGTTGCCACTCGCCACAGCTTTCACAGTTGGAAAATGTCTTCCCATCCAGCTTTGTGACATGTTGTACAGTAAATTACATTCAATGCGACGTGCCGAAGCGCCACTCAGTGTCGCATTGGAGGCGATTTTAACCTGTAATTGAACATTTGCGATGACAGTGGTACAGTGTCGACTTTCAATGTGGGGTCATAATTTGGATCTCTATGTTTTCAAAAATGTCCAACTAAATAAGTCGCATTACATGTCCGTCCAATTAGCTAAATGTCGAACTAATTGTTAATTACTGTACTTTCAATCTGGAAACAATTTAAGAATTGGTGAAAATTGAATAATCAGGAAAGTCCCCAACTATCAATAAGCTCAGAACAACTGCCAAATTCACATACTCATCAGATCCTGGCAAACAAATTATGAAAAAATCAATTGCTCGAGAATTACGCATGGAGAGACTGCGACCAATGTTTCGTTCATTTTTTTTCTTTTTCCTTTCCAATGCTTCATTCTATTTCGCTGCTGCTCTGGTTGCCCGTTTTGGTCGGTACGATTTGAGGAGCACAAAATGGACCAATCAAAAATGGGCACATAGTGCATTTGGACAATGCTTGATATTTCACAATTATTCAATTATTTATCTCAAGAAAAATGAAATGTTATTCGTTATGATAGATGCGTAGATATATTTCCTATCAATTGATGCAAAAACCTTTGCGATCTATTGAGAAATGCTCGAGTTATAAGCGTTCCAAATCTTGCATTTTTTCCTACTTGTTCAGTGCCTATATTTCCATTTCACCCCCTATATCTTCCGGTTAGACGTAGTCCTACGTCAAAAAGTGCGGGTTTCGGCCAATGTTCGATTTTTCGAACAGTCATTTCCCGGAAAATAGAAGATTGGAAAAAATAATTCTTGAAAATTGGAGTTCCTTTAGCGTTAATAATCGAAAATACAACAATGGCTTTCGTCAAAAAAATATTTTTTACAGCTTGTCGTTAATGGGTTAAAAACAAGAAACAAACTTGCTATGCGTCGTATAATAAACATGTTAAATTGCGATATCAATTATACATACACACACAAAGCTATTTAAGGCAGTAGCCTAGTTTTCTATCCTGAAGGTACCATAATGTTTTATTCATAATAATTTGCAAATCTTTTCAATTAATGTCCCACCAGAGAATCGCAGGCCTTTGGCTTCAATACACAATAGAATGACCCGACCATTTCCAAAGAAGTGTCTGTCACTCCACTGTTTGGCATTGGTAGTCCTTTCCCGAACAATATGACAAAGTTTTCAAGCAGATGTAAACTTCGCAAATAATGTTTCACACAATCCCTCTCATTAACGCCTCCGCATTGTTATTCTCTGCCGATTGTTTGCACGGAATTTCATCGTGTCGCCAGCGCCCAGGGGAAAACTCTGTTGGAAAAGGGCGGCGATCTCCGTAGCAGCAGTAACGGTAATCCCTGTCTAAATAGATTAAGAATTAATTTAAAGCCGCTTTGGAATGGAATTCTCCTACCCAGGAATGTGTTAGGTGAATAATTAAGTAGAAACACCCCGAGTGAATACATACTCTGTGCAGGTCCGTTCGTATGTGGGACGACTTTCGAAAGTCGAACGCCTGGTGAAAGTCCACTTGACTCGCACTGCCCTTGTTCATCATCGTTGACCATATATCTCCGCTTTTGTGAGGCCATTATTGGTGAAATTAATTCAGAAGCTAATTTATATTCAGCACCGGTGTCACACTATAACACCCAATCGTAAAAAAAGGGGCAATCGAAGCTCACGCAGGGGAATTTTCGCTAACACGGAGCACCATTGCTGAGCTCACTTTGAGCCTTCTGGCGACAGGATAACTATGGATCCTTTCACATATATAAATTCATGCATGGGATTTGAGGAATGATACTGAGTTTAGTATGGACACACGGGATTTTTTTTAATTTTATTCATTTGTGAAATTATTGATCATTAGTGGATGTGAGTTCATGTTGAGCATGTGTAACGATTATTGAACTTGTTGGCGGATGTCGTCCTAATCGCAGGTATTTTTTAAAACAGAGCTTTAATAATATTTAATAGAGAAAAGACCTTACGCTACCTCTCAAGTGGCTCAACCGTTCTCCCAATTGTCATTAAATTACCATCCGCGCTATGAACTGCTTTCGCCACAGATAATATTCTTGAAACACTTTCTCTTCCTATACATTATATACATGAATGCATAATTTATTAACTGAGCTTTTGAAGTAGATGGAGGCGCCGCGCCGTTTCCGGGCCATTTCCCGGCGCGTTCCCAGAGCTGGGAATACATCGAGGAAGTGTGTTAAGGTGCGGTGAATTAAATTACACCGAATTTGTGTGACAGAAATTTCTCCCATGAAGCTCGAATCAGCGTGAAACACGAGCGGATTATCGCTCAAAAGGTTGTGTAGCTTACTCAACTCTTCTTCCAAAACCATTTTGCACAGCCGAGATTTGCTTTGATTTGAACACATTTTTGACAGCCGTAATGGAGTTTACTTTATTTTTACCCACAGCTACCTTTCAGCATTACCAATATTTGAGAAAAAAAAATGTGATAAGCCTCTGCTGACAACTCTCCGAAATGACGAAATGAAATGAAGAAATCGTTGCCATGAGTTAAAAATTGCACCCGTTTGAAACAAAAATTATTTCGAGAAGAAATCGACAACAGATAGCACACACAGCATCACTTCGGTGCCCACGCCACATGCTTTTTTAATCCGAAAACTTTTGCACGCTTCCCCGGCGGATGAGGATTAGGGGAGATTACCCTTCTCCTTTTTTTTTCTTTCGGGAGTGTTTTTCGGCAACAAATCCGAAAAAGTTTATCCGAATAAGCTAATCAATCGGTTCTACTTATTCATTAACTTTTAATTAATTAAACAGTTCCAGCTTTTAATCAGTCGATGCATAATTGAGTTCGAGTGCGGTTTGATGTGTAAGCATAGAAGCTTCCTTCGTTTTTCACATCGTTACCAATCGTAGCAGGATTGTATCAACACTCACATTTCTGTCTGTCTTTCTTTCATCGGTACAAACACACAGATGTTATGAATTTAAAAAACATGGTTATACACCTTTTTCAATGCGTGGACAGAACAGAAACTAGTTGATCATCATATGGAACTACTGCTAGTCGAGCAGGGGTGAAGTGGGTGATAATGCTTAATGCTTAATCTGGATAGGTGCCAACTTGCGAAGGATATCTTTTTCGTGAAATAATTCTCAGCTTCTGTGCCACGTTCCGAGTGCAGCGGATAGCAGAAAATTATCGATTACGTGACTGGAACAAGCTTCGAAGCGTGTGAAAGATGTGAGAAGCCAATGTGAGCTTTAATAGTCTTGTTTTGAAAATAGAGCTATTACATTATGTCCGACTAGACTAAGGTTATTTTGATCGGGTTGCTCTATTAACATAGGAATCAGATATTTTTGTTAACCGGGAAAAACTTCAATTCTTTGACGTTATATGCAGCCACGATAACCATTAAAATGTCATTAGGGACTGTCACGACTTGGGCATAAATACTTTTTCTTGGTGTGAACATTTTGGAGGTAAACGCTTTATTGCACTTTTCATGATACTCCGTTCTCTATCGAGGCGCCATTTATTGAATTTTTCAACTTTCGTTGTACTTGCGTGATTATGGTTTTCCAGTTGACATTGCAAAAACACACGAACGCAATTCTGCTGTCTTTATGGGTGCCAGAAGTAGTGTTGAAATGTGCGATAGCAACAGACACGTTTTTCCGCAGATGGTTTGCATATTTTGAAGGTTGTAAGGTGCTACGATGTTATGGTTATTCTGTGAAGGCTGCCGAGTGAAATTTTCCTCGAATTACCAGAACAAAAAAAATATAATAAACGTTTATTACGTTTATTCTGAATTCTGACTCGAGAAACATTCAATATCGATGGTATATTTCTAAATATAAAAGCGAGACTTTTGGTTTTTAAACGGGGGAAAATTACGCCTATCAAATCCTCTTATATTACTCCTTCATCGGCACTATTCAATTAAACCAATGTCTCGTCCCTGAATATTTTATTCGTCCAATTCAATAAATAGAACAACGACGGAATAATACAGTCAGATCCAGATTTTTAAAAATTACTTCAATTTCCCTTCCCCTTCACGATTTTTTTCATGTTGTGGTAGAATACAAGAAACCTCAAAAAAACGGGCACAAACATCAATATTATTCAAAGCACTACAAATGTATTCAAGATATATTGAATGGTTTAGAACATTCATTCAAATCAATTACAAACATATCAGAAATGTGCTCTTCGGGTCTTGATTGAAACTAAATTATTTGCTCCTATTCCGGAATACAACCAGATTTGAAACTCGAACGAATTTCGCAATTCAATCGTGATCGATTATTGTACTCTGAAAATCCGTTCGACCCTAATCCAATCGACATATGCAAATGTGACAAAACAACGTAAACATAATTCATCCGTATTTGTGAAGCAACTCACTCTTAAATAAGCAGATCCGGAGGTAGATTGAACACCGTTATTTGCTCAAAAAGTTCAAATCGCCCTCGCCTGGTACCAGTTTCTCATCATCTTTGGTGAACATTGAAACAATTTTGTACAACTCCATTGGTTTTGTACCAGGTTATCATGTGTTCAATAGCTCTCCATTCTCACAGATTTCCAATTGCCGATTTTGTTCCCTAAATTGGACTTACCGACACATCGTTGATACTTTGGCCATCACGGATTATGTAGAACTGATTACTCAGGAGCGTTTTGTGGTCATATGTTGACTCGGGTATGACATTGGTGCCAAAAAAATTGGGCGAATTCCAGATAAAAGCTAGTTTCTCTGTTATCTCACGTCACTCGCAGTGTAGAAAAACGGTTTTTTTGGCCTCCGAATCCATGTTAAGACTCAAGTCTCAACACCACTCAACACTCATTGCGTGCTCCATCCTCTGCACAAACAAATCACTTGCCAAATCATGAATACCTTCGACTTCGACATCGACAATTACCTTTTTCTGAAGTTCAATGGTACTTTATTCGCCTTCTCATATGTTCCGTCATCCATGAAATAGCAGTGAGGTCTTGTTAACATTCGGTGCCATTCGGCTGCTTTTTTCACGATTTGGAACCAAATGAACCTATTTTAACCCTTTATAAGCCCATGGCAACCATGTTGCCACCCGCAAAAATATTTTTTTTGCGCAACACTTGGATTATTATTTCAATATTTTACTTAACTCCCTAAGGTATCTGACAATACTCCATTTTTTTGGGGCTGCTAAAAATGAACGATATTCATTTGGGAGTCAATTTATGTAGAAAAACTGCGATTTTAGTTGAAAAAAAAACAAGTTGATAAATTTTTCACTGTAAGCGTCCTGTTTAGGATCTACTGTGTAAGATCATGTACGTTTCTCAATAAACTAAATGGTGTATTTGATGAAAAAATCGTATATTCAATTTTTTCTGTGTAAGTCTATATAAAAAAAAATTTCCGCTGCACTAGAAATATTGTTTTACTTTTTGTATAATCAAAGGCGCAATGAAATGAGCTTACAAGACAGCGACAGTGTTTTTTGGGGTTAACCCTCTATGAGGCCGTGTCAACTATATTGCCACTAACGAAAAAGGTTTTTTGCGCTTGGTATATTATTTTCGGTGCTCCCTTGGCCGAGTGGTTAGCGTCATAACTAACATGCCGGGTGTTCGGGTTCGATTCCCGTTCTGGTTGGGGGAATTTTTCGTCAAAGAAATTTCCTCCGACTTGCACTGTGATCACGCGTATTCTAGAGCTTGCCACTCAGAATGCATTCAAGGCGTGTTATTTGGCATAGAAATCTCAACTAAGTACTAATAAAAATGACGCAAGTAATACTACGTTGAAACGGCGAAGTTCCTCTAGGAACGTTAGTGCCATTGAAGAAGAAGAAGATATTATTTCAATATTTTACTTAACCAAACATTTCTAAAGGTATCTGACAATATTCCAATTTTTTCACTGTAAGCGTCCTATTCAGGATCTACTGTGTAAGATCATGTAAGTTTTTCAATAAACTAAATGGTGTATTTGATGAAAAATTCGTATTTTCAATCTTTTCTTTGTAAGTCTATTAAAAAAAAACTATAGGATGTTGTGTCCAAGACACGACCGCATTGTTGACGTAGAACTACGCTGTAGTTTAGTTCAAATCGCTTGTTTATAACTGCGAATATTATGCTACGAAAATTTAGAAACAACCATTCTACCAAAAAAAAGAGTAGCACTGCTTCATTATGATCAAGTTTAACGCAAATGCAATTGTAGTAGAAGTGAGTTTTTCAACTGGCACGCGAACCCAAATAAATTAATAACTTATTATAACTTATTGAATAACTTTTTTCTTATCCCATTTATTTATTTATTAGGCTCATTAGCATTTTAGCTGTAACAGAGCCGGGTTTTAATCGTGTACATGAACATATGTTTATGTTTCTATAAACTGTAAATTAACAGTAGTTAGTAGTAGCCATTTAGGCGTTAAGTTTTCTGTAAATTAGACTGTAGTAGCCATTTCGGCGTAAGGGTATTCTTTCTGTTCTTCCATTGTTCAGCAGACCGGACAGCGGAGACAGTTGATATTGATCATTGTTGGGTTATTTATAGAACAGCAGCCCGATGTTTCTTGCAGAGCAGAGCAGTTGTATGGATGAATCGATCTAATTTCGACCGTGGATCGATCTCCATCGCTGATGATGGTTGCGTGGACGTAGTTATTCTATAACAACACAAAGATGGTCAATTGAGGGTACTGAGTTTGAACTCACGACCGATCGCTTAGTAAGCTAACCAAGTGGATACGAAGACCCCCGTTGAATAACTTGTTATTCCCCAAATATTTTTTGGTGCACCACCTTAACACTTGCTTCACCATAGCGTCAGTTCAATGCATTGATTCAATGTCAAAGGCACCAACGAAGCCTTCATGATGACGGAAAACAAACAATGTCTACTGCTTGGAAAAAGGCTGAATATTTGCCTCAGCAGAGATTTATTACTAATACCCTAGCGCAAATATTTCCCTTCCGCTATCTCCCCTCCATGTCGCCACACTCGTATCGACATGTTCACCCGCAACAGCGCAATACGTAAAAACGCACGCACGTACGCTCAGAAATATCCATATATCGAAGGCTTGAAGCAATTAAATATGCACACACTCATCTCCGTTTTGCGCTCTTCTCAACCGAAGCCCTTTTTGCTAATATTGCCGGTCTAGATCAGCTTAGCTGTCATCCTTTGTGGAGAGAGTTTTGCTACCGTCATGCGAAACCAAATCACAGACGAAATTCCAGAACATTTATTTTCTTGGTGAGCTGGCGATTGATGATTCCCCACACAATTGTGTAGCTCAGAAACTTAATGCAATGGCGTCAGTTTGATACAATTATTGCAATGCTAGAGACATCAGCGAGTCAGTAATTTGGCCGTGTCCACAGCTCAATCCGAAACTAAGACATGTGAGACTTTAAACTTGTTCAGTTCATTCGTCTCTAACCTTTAAAAGGCCCTTGGAAAACTTTACCTTTTCCTCGTATTACTCCTCCACTCCTCACCGTCCAGCTCGCAACGATGGTATTCAGTTGGTGTCCTCACGAAGAATAAAAGTTTGCCTCAGCGAGATCCACTGTTTATACTCTAGGCAAATATTCCCCTTCGTTCTTCTTCTTTTCCTTTGTTCAAGGAAACTTTAAATCTTACTATTTCCCCTTCGTTGCTCGATCATAAGTTGCCCGTTATTGACAGCTCTGTTCGGGAAAGCACACAAAAGGACAGAACAAATGTATGGGAAAATGGAAACGCTTATAGTTTTCATGAATTTTAACCATTTACACACCATGGGATTGTAATATACAGCATTTCAAACAAATCTTAGGGAATTTCCGATTCGTCTGGTATATAAATCTCCAAAATCCGTTCGCGGCAAAAATAGTTATTAACGTTAACTTTATTTCATAAAAACGTGACCTGTTTTCTGATTTGGCACCCTTAATGAAAGACGTAGTTCTATGTCAAAAAAATTTCGCTGCACTAGGAATATTGTTTTACTTTTTGCATAATCAAAGGCGCAATGAAATGAGCTTACAAGACAGCGACAAACAGTGTTTTTTTTTTGGGGTTAACCCTTTATAATGCTGTGTCAACTGTGTCAATATTGCCACTAACGAAAAATATTTTTTGCGCTTGGAATATTATTTTAATATTTTACTTAATCAAAAATTTCTAAAGGTATCTGACAATACTCCATTTTTTTAGCTGCTTGAAATGTACGATATTAATTTGGATGTAATTTTTATGTAATAAAACCACGATTTTGGAGCGCCGGCAGAAAATTCCGATTAAATTCGTTGAAAATGCAACAGTTTGATTAGTTTTTCACTGTAAACGTACTATTTAGAATCTACTGTGTAAGATCATGCAGTTTTTTCAATAAAATAAACGGTGTATTTCATCAAAAATCCAATTTTTTTTTCTTTTGGAATTCTATATAAAAAAAGATGTGTTTTTCGCTGCACTTGAAATATTGAAAATCGTTAAATTAATTTGTATCGCTGCAATAAAAATATTGCTTTGATTTTTGCGTAACCAAAGGCTCAATAAAGAGAATTTACTAGGTAGTGTTTTTTGGGGTTAACGGGCCTTGATAATTATATGGTCGGTGTTGAGTCAGACCGGACCACGTGACATTTTTCTGATTTCGAGAAAAACGAGCTTGAAGTTTATAGCGATAAGGGACTTTCATTGAGCATTCAAAACAATTTCAATACGTTATTCGTGCTGTACGCGTGATTTTCCAAATCTGATAAGTGTGGTATGTAGCTTACGTAATGCTTAACCAAATGCAATCAATAACTCGAAATTTTTAATTTTGCGACTTG
Source organism: Toxorhynchites rutilus septentrionalis (assembly GCF_029784135.1). Taxonomy (NCBI): domain Eukaryota; kingdom Metazoa; phylum Arthropoda; class Insecta; order Diptera; family Culicidae; genus Toxorhynchites; species Toxorhynchites rutilus. The sequence goes on from NC_073746.1 coordinate 147,979,755, forward strand.
TCAGAGGGGACGACTTAACACCGATCATATTGCCCCCGTTTTTTTCAACAGGTCCAATAGTTAAAATTTGTTCAAAGGTTCTATGAAGCTTGAGTCGATTTCTATTTTCCACGGCCTCATAAAAGGTAAAACGAGCATAAACAAACATTTTTATTTGCGAGGAACGAAATACAAATTCTGACATGACGCAGCATTACTTGTTGTTCAGTACTCTTTCGCTAACTGGGCTCGAATTATACTTGCAGGCATGGCTGACATGAATTGTTTGATTGGCACTGAAAAAAAACTCATGCGTTTGTGGATGTTTCAATTTTGCCATAAAGATAGTTACCTGTACAGTGTAATGTTTCTGATTGCATTTTCTCCGCGTCAGCATCGTGAAATTGGATATACAAAATGTTTCCACAAAAATGTCATGCAACTTCATCAAGTGTTTCTTGTCATGTGAAAATAATGAAAATTTTCACAACATCAATTGCATTCGAACTCCCCTTACATATTTTGACAGCGCATGAATATGACGTGTTTTTTATTCTTAACTGCTCTTTAATTGATATCTTGCCCAGTTAACATACTCCCAGTTAAAGAGCCGTCTAGTTAAAGAACACCCTGTTAGGAAACGACTACTATAATTCATGCGAAATTGATTGAAATTTTTCAATGGAGTAATCATTTTTGATCTGATTCTATAGTTATGAAACGCCGGCTTTTGTTCTTCTTTGAATGTTTCGCGGCTGATCGAAAAAATGAAGGTTATACTAATATACTAATACTAATTATTCAAAGGAAAATAGTTTTTATACATCATTTCGACAAATCTCTAGATTAACTCCGCCTGAGAATCACGGAACTCTATAGTAGCGAAAAAGAACCTGAAACTATTGCAGAGAGTCCAAAGCGCCTAATGAGGATGGTTGTAATAGCTGTTATCCATGGTTATTATGCAAATAAATAACTCTTTGACCTTTTCAGGTTGATAATTATATTGTTTATTCGAGGAATATTAAAGCAGTTTCTTGTCGATCTTCTCAAGCTGCCAAAAATTACCTCAATCACAGAATAAAAAAAAATATCGTTCAAGAGTTTTTGAAGGAGTTTTCTTGACCTTCTAAGGTCAGAATGGATATTATTTTCAAAATCTCGTTTCGTTGAATCGTTGAGAAGTTTGCGATTTCCGAATCACATCACTCACCACAGTGAAACCTGATTCCCATCTTACCCATTCCCACTAACAAATTGTTCTTCCATGTTAATCGAAAGGGAACCACGCTATAGAGACGACCCTTAGGCGTCGTGCACAAATTACGTAAAGCAATAAGGGAGGGAGGGGGTTCGAGGTTGCGTTACTGTCTCAGCTGTCCGGTGAACAATGGTACCGAAGGAAGACTATAACGCCGAAATGGCTACTGTGTGCTTTGAAATTTATAGATACGATAAACATGTAACATGTACACGATTAAATCATGCCCTTCTTCAATGGCACTAACGTTCCTAGAGGAACTTCGCCGTCTCAACGTAGTATTACTTGCGTCATTTTTATTAGTACTTAGTTGAGATTTCTATGCCAAATAACACGCCTTGAATGCATTCTGAGTGGCAAGCTCTAGAATACGCGTGATCACAGTGCATGTCGGAGGAAATTTCTTTGACGAAAAATTCCCCCGACCAGAACGGGAATCGAACCCGAACACCCGGCATGTTAGTTATGACGCTAACCACTCGGCCACGGGAGCACCCAGTTACAGCTAAAATGAATAAACAAATAGGATGAAAAAAAGTCTTTGTAATGTAGCATTTGAGTTGGTTTCAACAGCCTTTAGCATTAGACTATCTGCAAGTGCTTCTCATCTACAGCTGACCAAACACTGACTCCAATATTTATTGATTTCATGGATGATATCCACATTTGAAATTGTAAAAATAAATTCTGTGCATAAAGACAGAAAATATGGATTTAATAGAAAATCGCTGCTATTTCACAATTCTTTATATTCAGTCCATTTTTGTGGCTGCATTCAGTTGTTTGCTTTTATACTTTTATCTCTCAGCACCTCTGCATTAGTGGGCTACTAACAGAACAACGTCGAAAAACTGCGCACAAATGGTGTAGAGAACCTCGATTATCGCTAGGAATGTTAGCGGAAATGGAAGATGTAATTGAGAAAGCCGCGCGAACAGCGAACCTTCAAGAACCATATGCAGCTAGAACGAACCCTTGAACATGAAGCATCGGTCAGGCCCAGAGTACGAAAGCTTTACGATACGATGCTGGCTGGGAATTCAAAGTGAATAATAATTAATGTAGTAACATACCTGAAATTCGACTATGAATCTTTGCCGAGACCACAGTATTATACAATGCCAGAAGGGTAAGGAGGTCGAAAGTAAGTTAGGTAAATGATTTTGGTTTATCCAGTCGGAAATATGATCATGGTTTGCCCACTTCTTGAATGCTCTAATTCAGTGCTCCTGTGTCAAATAAGGTATTCGAATGTTTCAAAACATGTAAATGAAATTGTCTTTTACATGATTTATAGTAGTTTTATAGTATATTTTTACGAAATCACATGTTTTAAAGGATTATAAAATACACCTACTATTTGTGTCAATGCGCCCCTCATTCGAGATAACTTTTAATCGATCACCAGATGATTATTTGGAACGTATTCAGATCTTTTCTGGATTATAACACTTACAAATATTGTAAATATCATGCTTGCACACCATTTGTATCAGATTTACATAGCTAAACCACTAATTAACGCATTTTGATGAACTCAATTCTGATCATGAGTTGTCCAATTCAATAATGTTGTTTTGTCCACATGATTTCTATGGCAACCGCATGGCACGCTAAAGTTTGTTTATTGTGTCCTTCGCGGATAGCAGAAATAAAGTTTCTCTGTGTTGAGTGTGTTGAGGTGAACATTTTTGAAATGCCCAAGAAAAGGCAATATTCTGAAGAAAGCTTAAATTATGAATGGATCAATATGATGACAGTAAACTCAAGCAATGATAAATGCAACATCTACTTGTGAATTCGAATGTTTTCATTCAAAAAAGATTATTTCTAAAACCAGACAAAAAATGATCATTTTTTGGGCAAACCATGATCAGAGGTGGTCAAATCATGATCATATTCCTCTTTAAGGAAAATCGTTAAAAAACATAAAAATTTGAATAATTTCAACACCTTATGGTGGTATTAGCAGCTAGAGACTTGGGGTTTCAACAAACCCAAACTCGTACCGATTATGAGTGATTTTCATGAAGAAAAATCAAATTACATTTACTATTTGCGTAAAAACACCCAAAATCGGACAAACCAAGATCATTTACCCTAGCAATGTGAGACATTCATTAATGTCAAAAAAAAATCCGTAAGAAGGCAATGGCCTAGCAAGCTAGGGTAAATTACTTGAAAATTATTGACTTTAAAAAAGCATTCGATACCCTGAACCACAATATACTATTACACAAATTAGAGAGCTATGGAATACGGGGTTTAGCTAACGATATCATTCGCAGTTACTTGAGTAGAAGGCAACAGTTCGTGATGATCAAAGACGAAAGAAGCACTCTCCGGTCTATAAGTATAGGAGTGCCAGAAGGAAGCAATATTGGACCCCTTTTGTTCCTTCTCTACATAAATGATATAGGGAATTTACCACTTAAAGGAATACCAAAGTTATTTGCCGACGAGACTGCACTTTTCTACCCAAATCATAGTATATCTTCTATTATTTCATGCATTAATGACGATTTGCAGATACTCATGAGATATTTCGACACAAATTTGCTTTCACTAAATCTATCGAAGACCAAATACATGGTGTTCCATTCTCCGAGGAAGAAAATTCCTTTGCATGACAGCCCATCACTTGGGTCTGTAGTAATCGAAAAAGTACCCAGCTTTAAATATTTAGGATTGGCGTTGGATCCCACGCTTTCATGGGGAAATCAAATAGATTTTCTGCGAAGGAAGGCTGCATCTTTATGTGGTATCATGTATCGTGTTAGTAAATTCTCGAAATGCCCTTTTGACTTTCTATCATGGTTGTATTCATTCCCATTTGCAGTATTTAATAATCGTTTGGGGTCATGCCAAGCTTGAAAAATTACAAGTATTACAAAACAGATACTTGAAAATAATTTGTAACTTGCCAAAGGTTATTGCAACCTTCCAGCAGTCTGTGTAGTCTGCAGTGGCATTCATGACACACAAAAAATGCACAGTCTCAAGAACAGCAACAGAAGCAAAAAAATGCAGCAATTGCGGTGGCAACCACACTGCAAACTACAGGGGGTGCCCTGTATATACAACATTAAAGAAAAAACCGCAAGAGTCTCGACAAAAAGCTGCAACTAGCAGGCCTGCAAACTATCAGCCAACCCTGCAACCAACGGTAAATTCAGCCACACACCCGAAACCCCAACCTCCTGGTTTCACGCCTACACCTAGCCTACATCGTATAGGGATGCTCTACTCTCCCAACCTCCAACACCAATAATTCCTCCCGCGGACCAATTACAAGTATTTATGGGTTCAATTATGCAACTCATGACATCAATGCAAACAATGATGCAAGAAATGTTGCGCAGCCAGCAACTTCTCATCCAAAAATTACAATGTTCGAAATATTTTTTTTTGAAAATCTGCTATTGGAATGCAAACGGGATACATAACCATTTGAATGAAATTAAACTAAAGGGTGTGTCACATCAAATTGCATCACGGAAAAAACGCTGTAGAAATTTAATTTTTAGGAATTATATCTTCAGCTTTCGCTTATAATCAGATAAGAGTGTATAGATCACGTTGGCCATGCTTCACTGTCAATTTTTCGTAAATTTGGAAAAATGTCGTCGAACGAAAAAGAGCGTCGTGAATTAATCCTGTGCACTCATTTCGAGAATCCGGAGTTGTCACATCGGGACATCGGTAAGATGCTGGGAATCGTCCAAGCAGAGTACTAAAACGATAGGTGAAGAACGGCAAAAATGGATGCTCCGTCAGTGAAAAAGATCACAAGCGCGTAGTTAAGCAGTTTAGACGTGATCCGAGAAGTTCGGTCCGGGATGTCGCCAATAAGCTGAATACGTCAAGTTCATTCGTCCAGCGGACCAAGCAGCGGGAGGGCCTGCGTACATACAAGGTTCAGAAGGCTCCTAACCGCGACGAAAGGCAAAACATGGTGGGGAAGACGCGAGCCCGGAAGCTATACACCGAAATGCTGACGAAGCCGCATTGCCTGGTAATGGACGACGAAACCTACGTCAAAGCGGACTTTCGTCAGCTGCCAGGCCTGTTGTTCTTCTCCGCAGAGGACAAATTCAGCGTTCCGGAGGAGATTCGCAAGCAGAAACTATCCAAGTTTGCCAAAAAGTACATGGTGTGGCAAGCGATCTGCTCTTGCGGAAAGCGGAGCGCCCCCTTCGTGATGACCGCCACGGCAAACGGGCAGGTTTACCTTAAGGAGTGCCTACAGAAGCGCTTACTACCACTATTGAAGCAGCACGAGGGCCCGACCATCTTCTGGCCGGATCTCGCTTCGTGCCACTATTCAAAGGACGTGTTGGAGTGGTACGAAGCCAACGGGGTCACCTTCGTGCCAAAGTAAATGAACCCGCCCAACGCGCCGAAGCAGGCCCTCCGGAAGAACCCAAAAGTTGTCAAATCGGAGGCGGACTTCAAGAGAAAATGGATTTCTGTTCAAAAAAACTACAACCTGACGTTGTACAGAACCTTATGGACGGCGTAAGGAGGAAGGTGCGATCATACGGGCTTGGGCTCGAAGTATGAATAAAAAGAAAATGCCAAAAGTTGTTTAATAGTTTTTATTTTACTGTCTAAAATTTTCAAAAGGATCGATCAACTGGGCGAATTTCTACACCTTTTTTTCCGTGATGCAATTTGATGTGACACACCCTTTATTCCTGAACCAACACGACATTAACGTTTTTCTTATCAATGAAACTCATCTGACGGATTACTACAACATCAGAGTCACGGGATATGATTTCTATGGTACAAATCACCCGCACGGGTCAGCAAGAGGTGGGGCTGCGGTCCTCATCAAACGAGATATTCCACACTATTTATGGCACCGTCACAGTACTCTAAATATCCAAGCAGCGGCTGTGTGCATCGAGAGTAAATCTGAGAAAATAGTACTAACAGCACCGAACCACCACCCTTCGGAAGAGGAACTGAAAGATTTCTTCTCACTCCAATGGCACCGATTTATCGTCGCGGGTGACTTTAACGCAAAACACACCTTTTGGGGATCAAGGCTGATTACCACTCGTGGTCGCGTATTATACAACGTTATCACTGACTCTGGCTATGCCATTGCATCATGCGGTGAACCGACACACTGGCCAGAGGACCTCGCACGACTTCCGGACCTGCTAGATTTCGCTGTAACAAAAAATATTAATAGTAAACGAATTCGATCGAAGCTTCATCTGGACTTATCATCTGATCACTCACCAATACTCCTGGAATACTTCATAGAAAAGGAAGTGAAGCAGACGTCATCTAATCTCACTAACTTTTCAACGAATTGGACAAAATATAAGACATATATCTCCTCTAACATTCTCGATCTACCTCTGAATAACGAACATCATATCGAGGAAGCAGTTAACCAGCTCAGTGTACTCATGAAGAATGCTGCGAAGATAGCTACCCCACCTATGAAGCCCCAGAAACACACAAAAAAATATTACTGCCTCCCACATAAAAGCAGCAGTTGCAGAAAAGCGACGACTAAGACGTATCTGGCAAAACAAACGATCGCCAGAATCTAAAAACCAATTCAATGTGGCACAACGTAAATTAAGAAAGCTATTACAAGACGAGAAAGATGAAAAATTCCATAATTACTTAATTGAATTATCGCCAAATCAAAATAATAATTACTCACTATGGAAGGCAACTAAGAATCTAAAACGACCTCAGTTACAGGTCCCGTCGTTTAGAATGCCCTCTGGTAATTGGGCCAGAAGTGACGATGAAAAAGCAGCAACTTTTACAAACCATCTTCAAAAAGTTTTCACTCCGAATCAATCCGGACCTAATTAAGAAACGCTCGAATTTGCTGGTGCTATAAACCAAAACAAAATGAAAATCAAACATCGGCTGGTGAGACATGTTATCAATAATCATATCAATGTGAAAAAGTCACCCGGTATCGACCACATCAACGGATATATGATCAAAGAACTACCTGACCAAGCAATTATACATCTCACGAGAATTTTCAACACAATGACCCACAAAGGATATTTCCCACAAGCATGGAAAATTTCAACCATCATTATGATTCCTAAGCCAGGGAAAGACGCACAGAAAGTGGAATCTTATAGACCTATCAGCATCCTTCCAATCTTCTCAAAAGTGTTCGAAAAAATTATCCTGATAAAATCAGCGCCCGAGATTGAAAGATTAATCCCGAATCATCAATTCGGATTCCGAGCAAAACATGACACTATTGAACAAGTGCACCGATTGATAGAAGAAATTCGTAAAGTATATGAAGGCCGCGGATACTGCTCAGCGCTTTTTCTTGATGTAGCTCAAGCTTTCGATAAAGTCTGGCACGAAGGACTGCTCTATAAAATTAAAATTATGCTACCACAAGTATATAAAATTATGCGTTCTTATCTCCTGGGAAGAAAGTTTCATGTTCGGTATAACCAAACTCTATCACCAGAGCAAGAAATTTATGCTGGCGTTCCTCAGGGCAGTGTTCTTGGACCAGTTCTCTATCTCATCTACACAGCTGATCTCCCGACCGCGCGTAACTTAATGACTACAACATTCGCAGATGACACAGCTATTCTCAGCAGTCACAAAAACAGAACGATTGCTTCACGGGATCTCCAGGAACACATAACGGTCGTGGAAAAGTGGCTTCAAAAATGGAGAATTAAAGTAAATGAAACAAAATGTTCCACGTTACGTTCACGCTTAATAAGAACACATGCCCACAAATCAAGTTCAATAGATCTGCAGTACCCCAATCGAATGAAATTAAATATGTGTGTGTACATCTAGATCGTCGTCTAACCTGGAAGAAACACATAGATGCGAAGAAAACGCAATTGAAGATGCGAGCAAAACTAATACATTGGCTAATCGGGAGGAAGTCGAAATTAAAGCTAGAGTTCAAACTACTTCTATATAAATCCATGCTGAAACCTATTTGGCATTACGGCTGTCAACTATGGCAAACAGCTTTAGCAAGTAATATCGAAATCATCGAAAGAGTACAAAATAAACTGCTAAGACAAATTACTGGCGCCCCTTGGTACATCCGCAATAGTGTCATACATCGAGACTTAGGACTGGCGACGGTTAAAGAAGAACTTCATAAAACGAGGAGGAAATATGCGGAAAAGGTGATCCAAATCCACTAGCAAGGCGACTCGGTCAACCTATGGTAACACGTCTGAAGAAAAAAACCTTAATTATTTGAACGTGGTCAAACGTTAGTGTTGTGCTCCAGCACACATGTTAAATTTTAACTATAAGAATTGACAACAAACGTAATACTTTATTATGTTAGAACTAAATGTATAACCAAATGTTGTTATTTCCACATTATGGAAGATTCAATAAATGTATGTATGAAAAAAAAAATTGCCGCAGTTATATTTCTCTTTTCAACTGTATACAAACGCGTCGCACAGAATTCTCCCTTTACGTGGCCTGTGCAAGTTGCAGTCTTGCTTGTTTGTATACGACGTGATCAAAAATCAGAATATGCTTTGTAACCTCATCCTACCGACCACAACTCATGAGCACAATACTCGGTATGCTCATAATCTAATGCGTTCGAGAACCTTCACAAACCTAGGGCAAAGGCGAATTTCTTTCTACGGTCCATCTGTGTACAATGCCCTACCGGATCGTCTGAAAGGGTTGAATAATCGACTGTTATTTAAAACCAGTTTAAAACAGCATTTAAAATTAGAAGTTGGAAATCTTTTGACATAATGTCGTGCTAATTCCCAGTGTACATTGCAAATCGTGTTTTAAAATATATCGAACTGTAGATGCTAGGTTTTTACATTTAAGGGATCCCTTCAAAGGAACATAGTTCCACTGGGTACATCCCTACAGAATACTAGTAAATAATGCTTATCACACACACCTTAACCTGAACTGAACTAAAACTCTGTTAATATCTGTGTTTTTGTTTTTTCTTTTGTAGCTACCAATCTGTATTTGCTTGTGGTTCATTATCCCAAAAAAAACAAAAAAAAAACAAAAAAAACAAAAAGGAGGCCATTACCAGGGGGCTCTGTGCGAGCTCTTTGGTGCGGGGGTGTGTTGGTAGGCCAAAAAAAAAATTATTATAAAAAAAACTGATCCTGGTTTGTCCAATTTGGGGTGTTTTTACGCAACTAGTAAATGCAAATAGATTTTTCTTCATGAAAATCACATATAATCGATACAAGTTTGGGTTTGTTGAAAAGCCCCAAAGTCTCTAGTTGCTAATACTACCACAAGGCATTGAAATTATTCAAATTTTCATGTTTTTTAACGATTTTCCTCAAAGAGGAATTATGATCATGGTTTGAATAGTGGATCTTATAATGCTTTAAAACATGTGAATTCGTAAAAATATGCTATATAACTACTGTAATTCATAAAGAAGACAATATTACTTATATGTTTTGAAATATTTGAATACCTAGTTTGACACAGGTGCGCTGAACTAGAGCATTCAAAACAGTGGACAAACCATGATCACATTTTCGACTGGACAAACCAAAATCATTTACCTTACTTGTGGCTGCGGTAATATTTCGCATTTCGGTTATTATTCTGAGGTCTTTGGTAAGGATTTGTTAGAGAAGGCTCTGCTTTTGATAGAAAATTGTGCTTAGCCATCGTCCGATGTAAACTTTAAACATCCAACACTGACCCACATTCCGTGCGATGTATGTATTGTTAGGTGACATTAGAAAGGATATGGGGGTTGAGCTTTTTAAAGTGGATGTCAATGACAGTTTCGGACCTGTTGGGAAATGATTAATGAGCACCTCTGGTGTAGAATTGTCTTCAGTTGCACATTTCCAAGACGAGGCTGGACGCTTTTTGCCGCCAGACTGGTATTAACATTGAAGTTTCTGTACAATTTTTGTAATGAAATTAATTACATCAATTGCTTAAAAACTGCACTATCGGCTATTATGAGGCTTGTTTTAACAATATTACATCAGTCGCAATTGAACACTTTATGATTTAGCAGGAAAAATCAAAATCTCGTGGGCTCATCTCTGGGCTTTTGGTTGATCTTGGTTTCATCTCGTTAAAGTGAATTTAAAAAATACGGATGCAGCGAGTTATGTAATTATGGGACTGAATTACGTACCACTAATTGTAGTTTACTGCGAATCGAAAATCATTCCCGTTATTCACTACATTGATTCATAAATTCCATTCCATCATTCATTGCCATGTTATCAGGCTCAACGAAATTAGTTTTATTTATTGCCGTAAATCCGGAACTCTTCCGCACAGATGGTACCGCCACCGGTTCCAATTCCTCCCGCGTATACGGTTATGATGTTTATGGAGTAAAAAGTTAGCAACACGCACGAGCGAACATAAATTTGAAGCCCTTTCTGCCGCCACATCGGCACACATAGCTCACTCACCACATGCGTCGGGCGATTTAATTTATATCAAACCATTAATGGAGAGAACTTTATGCACGGGGTCGTAAAATGTGCCCATTAAAATGAAAATCGACACTCGCAAATGCTCTTGGGCCCGGGAAAATGATTTTAAACACTCCAATTGTGGCCTTGTCTCGCACGAATTTATTCACACAACATTGTGGAACGGGAAGCTAACGTCATCACTGCACCGTCGAATCATTCGGTACTCAATAGTTTTGAAGAGCTCATATTAACATTGCTTTCTGAAATCGAACATTGTTATAGGAAAAGGCAACATTATTCGAATACACTACTCGTTCGATGTTGTCATGGTTCGATAACATGTATTGTTCTTTGGATATACAGGCAAACCTTTTTATGAGATTTTTGACGTGGGACTACGTCTAACCGGAATATATGGAGGGTAAAATGAAAACCTAAACACAGAACATGCAGGAAAAAATGAAAGATTTCGAATGCTTATAGCTCGAACATTTCGTACTGGATAGGAGAGATGTTTGCATCACTTGATAGGGAATATTTCTACGCATCTATCGCAACTAACAAAATGTTGTTTTTCATTAGATAAACAATTGAATAACTGTAAAATATTAGGCGTTATCTAAACGCCCTAACTGCATCGTTTTGATTGGCCCGATTTACGGTTTCCCTAACACAGCCATCAAAACCAAGCAGCCTTGGGGAAATCGGCATTGCAAATACATGAAAGTAGGGGGACTTTTGTTCTCATCGAAAAATGTTCCCTAACACAGACTTTAAAACCAAGCAGCGAAATCGGCATTGCAAGCACACGAAAGAGCCTAGAGGCGAGTGAACTGAAAAGTTTGAACCCTCTTAAAGCCAAAAAGAAGAAAAAGAACACACGAAAGTAGGGGGAGCTTTTGTTCCCACCGAAATGTGTTCCCTAATAGAGATTTCTAAACCAAGGTGCCTGGAGAAATCGGTATTTCAAATTCATGCAAGTCGGGGGTATTTTTGTTCCGACTGGAATGTGTTTCTCTAACACAGACTTCAAATCCATGAAGCGTGGGGAAATCGGCATTGCGAATTCATACAAATCGGGGGTATTTTTGTTCCGATTGAAATGTGTTTCCCTAACACAGACTTCAAAACCGAGGTTTCTGGGGAAATCGGCTCTGCAAATAAATGCAAACTGCGAGTACTTTTGTCCTCGCTTGCCTTTGTGCAGAGTGGAATATGTCTGTCCTAACATGATCTTCTAAACTTAGGAACCTGGGAAAATCGTGCAGCCACTAGAAGCGAATGAACTTCCCAGTTTCAAGCAAATTCGAGATTCGAGAAGTATGTACACTTTTGGGATGTAAACTTCAGAGGGAAATGTAAAATAAAATAATCGTTTGATATTTTTTTTTGTCTTTATTGGAAAGATTTTCAGCCTTAGGCTGGTTCATCAAACGTTTGATAATTCTTCCGTACATATATTTTGTTCTAGTCATCATACCAAACGTAAAAGGTCCGTCATTAAATTTACTTGTAACGAAGAACAATCAATCACAATAAATGAATTGACTTTACACGGCATTTGTTAATTTTTTTCACTCACAGAGCAAATATATTGAACTCAATTGAATTTGGAAACTGTTTCATTCAATCAAGAATTTAATCAATACAAACGAATGATTGCTAAGCTAAGGTAGTTTCACGTGAACCTTGCGGTTATATCATAGATATAACCCACTAATTTTTTTTCGTGCGATTTTTTGTTCTTGTGCGGTTTTTTTTGCGCGATTTTTTTTGCGGATATGAAAAGAAGCATATTTGACGAAGTTATCGGCCATTCATTTTTTTCGATGTTTTATAGGCATTTCAGTGTGAAAAAGCATATTTGCGTTTAAATTATTCACTTCTTAAATCATCCCCATCCTTCTATCAAATGCTCTAAGTTAAACACCGGATGTGCAGTCACCGATGAAGGTTGACGGCTTGCCTCCCTTTGTCGAGTGACTGCCACAACATGATTTCTAATAGCAACAAGTTTCGAAATGTAACTAAAAGCATAACACAGCCACGCGCCACCGAAAAGGATAACTTTCCCGTCGCAAAGCAGGGAAACAATAGGAAATCGAACGGTGAATGGCGTGGATTCGAGTTATTTTCTTGGGGAAATTTGTTTTATGCGGTCCCTGTCTACCGCACAAAAAAAGGTTTTTTTTTCAAATTGTGTAGAAAACACGATTTTTCAAATTCTTTTGTATGAATGAGAATCTTTTTATGCGGTCCCTATCTCCCGCACAAAAAAAAAAGGTTTGCCTGTATTCATTTAATAGTATAAATACAGGCAAACTCCACAAGAGCCTAACGACTGGACAGTGGATCGAAGAAACTAATGTTTTACCCATAAATCTATTAAGTTTTAATTTGGATATAAAAAAAGTGAGGTAAGGGATACTTATTTTTGCACAGACAACTAGTATAAAAGTCGTGTCAGTCATGACAGTTTGGAGAGCTTTTTTTTTCAAGCTTCTTGCGAATCAGAAGAGTTCGGTTGACATGATGTGATGATTGCAAATCGAAAGACAGTTTTGAAAACTCCAATGAATTCTGTACAATACAAAAATAGTTGCATCAATTTAAAAAAATGCCAATGTAGCTTTTGTTGTTATAAGCTTGTGAGTAAGGATTGTGTGTATATGCGGGAATGTACCTATCAAAAAACTGTATTTGTCCACAAAATGTTTAAAAAAACAGAAAGAAATCGATATTTTATTCATTCTCGATATCATTGTCCACTTCATCCACACACATCAGGATTAAAATAAATTCGAATATTTTTAAAAATGATGTACATTTCATCCTAATTTGTTGATTTTTCACGATGTTACAGCTTTTCAAAAATCATCTAAAAATTTCAACTTCGCGCATTGTTCCGCAATTTTTTTTGTCGTGTATAGTTGTTATACATCATTGCGTCCGACCGATATATATTGCATCTCCACAAACTGAGAAAAATTGAGCGATACCGTAAATTGGGGCCAAATTGATCATGATTTTGATAAAAAATGTAAATATATCCGAAATTTCTTATTTAATTTATACACAATTATTTTTAAATACTAGTGCTAACTAAGGTCACCAAAAAGTCTAAACATTAAAATTTGTCTAAAAATTTCCGTAAGCGTCAGTTTGGAAAATTTTTATCGAAAAATTTCAAAACATAACTTCGGTGTGATATGGATCAATTAGTTTTTTCATTATTTTCTAGTTTTATGTATAGAAATTCAGTGATATTTCATTGCCTACGGTCATTGAAATGGTAGCTCAAGAGTTTGAGGATACGAAATTCAGTTATGATTCACCTAAAGCTGTAGTGGTGCCTTTCTTATATTTTGATCAAAAGTTCAATTTTCAGATTATCCGGAGATCATCCAGGTTATGCTAAAGAGGCCGAAAGCCCCCGAAATAATCACCAGTGTTTTAGTTTTGACAAATCACAAAGTTTGATGTGTCACATGATGGGATTTGGTTCTGGTCATAAAGGGGTCACGTCCCTCGGAAACCTGATCCGTAACATAACCAGTGCTCCCGTGGCCGAGTGGTTAGCGTCAAGTTCGGGGAGTTCGGGTTCGATTCCCGTTCTGGTCGGGTGAATTTTTCGTAAAAAAAAAATTCCTCCGTCTTGCACTGTGGTCACGCGTATTCTAGAGCTTGCCATTCAGAATGCATTCAAGGCGTGTTATTTGTCACAGAAGTCTCAACCGCCATATAAGAAGAAGAAGAGATACATAACCAGGTTACGTCAATAAGGTCATGTAGGCTTGGATTCACCTGCTGACACCGCCTTTTCAGTTATTTCGGATGAATAGTTTATATCAGCTTTGGCACCCAACCGCTTTTTGTAGGTTCGAGTCATTTCGAACGAAAATAAACTTTGAATCTTGGTGTGAACAACACTCAAACATTTTGATTTTTTTTCCCCTTGTTGGGTGTGAACCACTGTGTTCATTATTTTGAACTATTGTGGTATGCCCTATTTTTTCTACTACACTTCAAGCTTATCTACTGCTTATTGATGCAGAAGTAGATTGAAAGCGATATAGGTGCCAATCTGGAACAATTTGTTTGATGAAACTTAAAGTCCTGATTGGCGACACAGACCAAACTTCCTTGGGCTCCAAAATAGCCTTATCAAGGTGTTGAGGTCTGCGTCTTGTTAGTGCTCCGCAATTGCAGAACAAATGTTCCGAGGTTTCACTTTCAACATTACAAAACGACAAATATCATCTTGCACTAAACCTATGTTTTTGGTATTTACTCGGACAGTGTCCTGTTATAAGACCTCTGAATACTCTGAAGTCTTTCTTATTGTTGAGTAATTAAACTCGGCGTGATAATTTTTTTTTTTTTGACTGGTTAAGTTTTACAGCCATCCAGTTGGCTGTCACTTCTCGGTCTTCCCATTTCTTATGCTCACTCTTCAACACACATTCATAAATTCCACAGAATGGTTCCGGACCAGTGAAGGATCAGCTTGGGCCGCGTCTTGCGAGTTCATCTGCTTGTTCATTTCCCTCTATACCGCAAAAACCAGGAATGCAGTACAATTGTACCGAACTTATTTGACATAGTTGCCGTAAAAGGCAAATGCATTCCCAGACAATTTTTGAAAAGCCCTTGAAAGCATTGAGGGCTTTAAGTGCCGCTTGACTTGTTGACTGTGAAGATGCAAATGCTAGCATTTCTATAATTTCTTTTAATACATACGTTTATACATTCTCTTATTGCAGCTACTTCTGCCTGGAAAACTGTCGGCCAGTTCCCCATAGCTATAGAAATTTTTATTCTGAGACCATACACTCAGAACAGATGCTGGTTCTGTTACCAATTTTCGACCCATCGGTATAGAACAGGAATGAACCATCACGAAATTTTAGTTAATTCTGAAGCTGATTAAAAATATGGTGTTAGAATAGTGGGTTTTTAGATGCAGAGTAGCCTCGAGCGAAATTTAGATTTTCAGATTAAGAAAAAACAGTTGTCTTTCGTGGTGCTATTTTGTAAAATTGATGTTTCTCACCTGTTTCAATAGTAATTGCAACTAATTGATTACTGTTTCAACTTGTAAAGTTATTACCGGGTGTGAATTAATATGTTTGGTTTCTATCAATATCGTTTTGATGTGTTGAAAATGTTTCTTTGCCATGCTTAAAAATAGATATTATTTTTACGCAATTTAATAATCTATTAGATGGAAACCGCTGACGAAAAGAATCTTCAGATGATTAATGAATGTAAAAAAAAGCTTTAAATTTAATTACACAATCTCTCCAAAAATTAAAGTTTTGATCAATTTCACCCCGGTGACCAATTTGCCCCCGGATGACGGCACTACAGTTATGGACATATGAGGTGTATTCGATGGAGTAGCGTGATCATTTGTGTACTGTAATTTGTGTACCTTCTACCATGCGTTCTCATTTTGTTATGCAGGGCGGACTCGATTATACACAGTCTCCAATTTTTTAATGTATATAATCAAATCCTGTACATACGAGACATACAACAATTAGATACCGCGTCACTAAAATATAGGGTGAAAAACGAGAGTTTAAAAAAATCCTTTGTGTAAATTTATTCGTGAATGTCTCAAGTTAAAAAATATGAAGAAAATTTTTTTTTCTCAAAATCTAGACCAGAACACTCGCTAAACTGGCAACTACGTAGAACTATTCTGTCGCATCCATTTGGAAGATGAGAAAATTTAATAAAGGATATAGTTGTGAAACATCCTAATTGATGGTTTTGAGTAACATTGTGGAAGCAAAAAATTAAAAAGGTTTTAAAAAGTGTTAATATTAATTTTATCCCAAAGGCATAATAGACTTCATTGTTTCTATTGACCTAATTAAAGCTTCTAATCACTCCTCAATTCGTTCTTTGACACTCAACTCATATTTTTTTTTAAATTCGCTGCAATATCATTTCAAACAGTTCCTATCTTCAGCCTTCAATTAAAATCTTAAAATATTCACGATTTTTACTCTACTGTACTTATGATCAGTGTTGCCACACATACAGATTTATCTGGAAAGGTACAGTTTTTTTCCGTTATTTTTGGTACAGATTCTGTACCGTACAGAGTACAGATTTTCGTCAAAAAGTACAGATTGGTACAGATTTTTTCCGCGGGTGAAATTTCTTACATTCGAACAAAGCTACATTTAGGTACATGATGACTTTTACGCCGTAGTATTGCCTGGTGCGGCAGCTCGAAACTTTTAATAAGTGATATTTTGCAATCTACATTCAGAAAAACTACGTATAAGCTTCATCAAACACACGAAAGACGAATGAAATGTAAATGTGGTATTTATAGTGAAAGAATTAGTATTTTTATGCTAATAAAATGGACTTTTCTCTACAACGAATATTTTCGATGGTACAGATTTTTGGAAGAAAAAGTAGGGTATGGCGGGGCTAGTTGGTCATATGGGTAAGTTGGTCAGTGACGATATCTTGGAATCTGAGCGTCCAAAAAATTAGCGATCTATGGATGAAAAATAGCGAATTGCGGAAAAACTTTTTATTAAGTAGGTTAAAAAAAACGGACATGGTTCCGATTTCGCCAAAAATCATTCACGGTTTGCGTATTATAAAATGTGTTCTAAAACTGGTTAGTAACCATGAAAAAAATCGGCTCAAATGTAAAACAAAGCTTTATTGTACGTATTAGCACAAACCACTTGCAATATAATTGTCATATTTATGTGTTGTTGTAAAATTTTCATTAAATATAATAAACGCTAACATTGAATACCAGAACTAACAATAATGCATTGAGTAATGTAGCATACCTGGAGGCTATTTCTATATACTTTGGGGCGAACGGTACAAATGTCATCAAAACAAATGCAAGCAAGAATGCAACCGGTTGTGCGTCGCAGGGTTGCCAGGTGATTTTTTTCAAAAGTCTTGACATGGTACGAGAAAATATCTTCATCATAATATCGGAGGAAAGTTCTTCACACAAAAACGGAACTGTGATAACTCTGTTTGTTTATTCCAGCTTTGAAATTTTGGTTGTAACTCAAACCATATCCATGAAACTAATTGTAGAAAAGGCATGTAACCGGAAGACCTTCGATTTATGAAGTAGTCGTTTGAAAGATTTAGGTTAATCTATTGTATAGTAGGCCAAAATAAATATATTCAATGTCAAAATCATTCGAATTTTCGAGCGCAAATGAACTAATGTCTTCTAGAGAGAATATGTATTCGGACCGCTTCGATCGCTGAGACTAAAGCCCTACTTTTTTGACGATATTTTCGGCCAATAGTTAGAATTTCATGAAAATAATATCTTTTAAAAATCCACGTACGCTATCATACTGAAATTTCTTCACATATTTCATAATGTCTTCCAAATGTCTTCACAAAATCAAATGTCTTCAAAATGAAGACATGTATTCAAACCTGGCATCTCTGGTTCGCCACAAAGTGGATGAGAGACGAAATCGCTAGAAAAGATTGTCTGGCTAATTTTGAACGATGATAATTTGAAATTTTCATTAATTTGTTTTATTACTTGCTACATGATATTAGTTAACTGTTTTTGTTTTGATTTAATTAAATTATTTATAATGAAGGAAACTTCTAATGGAAAAACGCTTATTATTTGCTCAAAAATAACATGCCTATTATTGACCAATTTACCCCGTGTGTTGGGTTAGTTGGTCAATTTATTCTGAAATACAAAGACGTTAAGTAAAAGAAAAATGTCAAATAATTGATTATCTGGTTATTTTTCATTGAATTTACCCTAGGTAAGCTTCATTGTGGTATATAACATTCTAACGCAAAACTTCGTACTACAAAGTTATAACCAAATTTATTCAAAAACTATGGATGGGTTATACCTATGATATAACCGCAAGGTTGACGTAGGACTGCAGTTGGCTTAGTAATCATTTGTGTTTTTTTCAATTAGCAATAATCGCACTTCGAATGTTCCTCATTTGTTACGATATCGCCGCTGTGAAACAATTGCAAACAAATCCCAATTTAGGTCAATTCATGCATTATGGTAGTGGTTATCGCAGCAAATAGTTATAAACATTTTGCCTAATCATCAAACGGTATGCGTATAAGTTCAGTGAGCTGGCGACATGAAGGGGCATGCAGTCTTGAATAACCCAGCCAAAGCGTTGCATTTGTACCCGCTTTTGTAGACCGTATTAGCAAAACGCATTCCGGAGTGTAAAAATGCATAAGGGTATAAAAAGTACTGTCGAGATCTGGAATGCCGATTTTCCCAACTTATTGGTTTCGGAATCTGTGTTGGGAAAACACATTCCGGTTTGCGAAAACGCAAGCGAGTACACAAGTACTCGTAGCTTCCATCTTATTTGTAATGCCAATTTTCCCAGGCTTCATGGTTTTGAAGTCTGTGTTAGGGAAGCATTCCGATTTGCAAAAACGCAAACGAGTACAAAAGTACCTGCTGCTTGTATCTATTTTGAAATGCCGATTCCCCTTGGCTCCATGGTTTTGAAGTCTGTGTTAGGGAAACATCATTAATTCCTGCGATGATACCTCAATCGCTCGCTTATATACCGATTGGTGATTTCAATAGCCTGTTTTGAAAGCAATTTTAAAGCTATTGAAACAAGTTTTTGGATCAAAAAGTAACAAGTATATAACGCGTAGACATTTTGTCTTTCGAACGAAGTGTTTATCATACCATTTCGTTCAGTTATTTAGGAGCTATTAACGCTCAAAATCTCGGTCTTAGGCGTAACGCTAATAACGTAATTGTCGCATTTCTGATCGAAATTTGACGCTTTATTTAACATACTTAAAATTATCCAATTTAAGTGAAATATGCGCCGTTTTGTGCGCAAACTTGTTGCCATTTAGAAGTCAACTTCATTATCCCACCCTTATGAAGATTTGCTGTGATTGCTTGGTAAGTGTTTCGCAGTTGACTATAGAATATAATCAAGTGTAATGTAAATTTCGTCCATAAAATTACAAAATAAAGTGCCCGAAATTTGAATTCAATCTGTCCGAAATTTGATTTAGTGTCCGAAGTTTGATTCTTATTCGCTTCATTTGAAAAGCGTTTTTTCGATGATTTTATTAAGTATTCAATCAAATAGGTACCAAAGTAGAAAGCTTGAAAGCATATTGAACTAATTTATTGAAAATATCTACCAAATAATACCTGTGCATAATGTTTAGATCTGTTTTCTGCATCATATGCCTTAAGCGTCCGAAATATGATTCGGAACGGTAATCGATACGAATCTGGGTTTGTTGAAAAGCCCCAAGTCTCTAGTTGCTAACACTACCATAAGGCGTTGAAATTATTCATACATAAAACATAAAAATTCTTAACGATTTTCCTCAAAGAGGAATTATGATCATGGTTTGACCACCTCTGATCATGGTTTGTCCAAAAAATGATCATGGTTTGTCCGGCTTTAGAAATCACCATTTTTGAATGAAAACATTCGAATTCTCAAGTAGATGTTGCATTTATCATTGTTTGAGTTTACTGTCATCATATTGACCCATTCAAAATTTAAGCTTTCTTCAGAATATCGCATTTTCTTGGGCATTTTAAAAGTGTTCACCTCAAGACACTCAACATAGAAAAACTTCATTTCTGCTATACGCGAAGGACACAATAAACTTTTGTTTTAAAATATTCGAATACCTAATTTGACACAGGTGCGCTGAACTAGAGCATTCAAAACAGTGAACAAACCATGATCACATTTTCAACTGGACAAACAAAAATCATTTACCTTACATTTGCTGAATGTTAATTAAACATCGTTAATTAAACATCCGCGTCCTCCACCTTTATCTATACGTTAACTAATTTCGTTGATACATTATAATAGGATTGATCGTAAATAATCAAATCCAATCATTATTAACAGTGATTTTTTATAGCTATCAGGCTCAAGCAATCATAAGCTGGCTACATAACTAGCACATAACCTTTCATGAGGAGCCAGTAATTATCCGTCAAGCAAACAAACACATTGACCAGACCAGCGTTGTAGTTCGACCCAGATCATTTGACTACTTTTATTGCCCTAAAACTATGGCAGTATCCTTCTGTAAGTGATTGTATCTGCTTTCAAAGGATTATTCGTTCGTTCACTCGTCCAAGCCTTGCATATCCGCTCCCAGCGCTTTGCTGGGAAACGAATGTCTGAGCACTAGCTTACCACGCGGCTGATAAAGACATCTTCAAAAGCGTGTCCTTGCATGCGGTACAATTCCCTGGAAAAACAGTTTAGATCCGAATGATTAATGCGTAAAGCATACAGCACGAAAGCTTATTCAATTCGCACACAGCATGTTGTATCTCATGCATTGGTACTGTGAGCTGCAGGGTTTGGCAAATAATAATTGAGCCAATATGAAGTGGTGTGAACGGAAAAACGCGGATGCTTTGCATATATGAATTTTTCATTTTTTTAAAGGCTCATTTATTCTATATTATCATATTGGAAGTATATTTGAAATATAGTCTAAGTTAGCCAGAACAGGATCTAGATCAAAGTGATTGCAGTAATTTTAGCGTGTCCATCAGATTCACACGCCACAGGACACACGAGGCAAATTGTGATTGTTTGTTGACCCAAGTGACCTATTCATCGTTTGTCATCGTACCCTTTTCCCATAATAACATCAGCTAAGCATACCAGCGCGCCTCAATCCCACCCGGAACTCCCGGCCACAATAATTGCTCTCTTATGTTTTACAAACCGTTGGGAATTCTGTTGCGTCGAGATTCCTGGCGGCTGGCGGAACAACTGCCGGATGCGTTGTAGCTGTGTAGTTGTAGGACGTGCGTGTTTTGCGTGTATGTGAACAAGATGCCTAAAATTAATTTGCGAACGGCTATAATCCCTTTGTATGTGATGTGCAAATTATTCTGCCTGAATGCGTTTGCATATGGCTTCATTGGTGACGATAGTGTGGACGATGATGACCAAATTGCACGCCAAAAACACCCTCGGTGGAGATGGTGTCGACATTTTTTTCCGATGATACAGCATAATGAAGGACTACATTCGCAAACTCCCGAAGCGAAAGGTACGTGGAAATAACGGACAAAAAGAGCGTTTCATTTTCCATTATCTTTACTTTTGATACGAATATTGAATCGAATAAACATGGTTGAAATACGCGTTCCATATTTTTTTTTACAATTCCCTCTAACAAATGACCAGCCACGGTGGATGACATCTGCGCGAAAAACGATCTCAAGCGTAAATCAACGATGAAAAGCGCTACCGGATTGGGTAGCCACAAGGCGCAAAAAAGGATCCCCGGGTTCCATTTGAAAATTTCATTTGCGGGGATAATTCACGTTCTGCTGCTCGCTACCGCTTACGCAATTTATCACATCCACTCATCGTTGCAGCAGTCATCCCAGCTGTCGCATCCCAATCTGGTGCGGGTGGTGATTGATCTGACCAACCAGTATGCCGGATGCGGCCTCGTGGTTACGTTGGTCGGTGCAGCCCTCCGGAATCATCCGGCGCTAATGAAGCTCATTAGCGCACTGTTCGAGATTGATGATCTTTTGATGAGCCGATTAAACATTGCCCCTAACAATGAGCGGTGGTTGACGTGAGTTCGAAAGGGTTTGTTAATTGGTGTTAGCTAAAAGTTGATACATTTTTGTTTTTCTTTAATCTTCAGTATTTGGAACGGGTAATTGTTAGTTGACCCCAAGTGTGTGCTGTTGAATAATTTTCAACACATTTAAACATAATTCTAAACACACAGAGTCACTACCATTAACTATATCATTGAGTACTAATAATTATTACTAGAAATATGGATTTGTTGAAGGTAACATATATTTGAAGAATTTGGGATTTGAGAACGAGCCGAATTGCCAACCTCTCAATCATTTCCGTTACAGTGGAACTTCGTCACACCAACAATTGATATTTTCATGTAAATAATTTCGAACATTCAAGTCCCCACAGTAGTTATTTTTTGACGTAGAACTACGTCTTTCAGGAAGGGTGCCAAATCAGAAAACAGGTCACATTTTTATGAAATAAAGTTAACCCTAATAACTATTTTCACTGTGAACGAATTCTCATGATCTGCACACCAATCGAATCGGAAATTCTCTAAGATTTGTTTGATATGCTACCGTATACCCTACCCGTATTTCTTTACAGATCGGAAAGATGTGTCCATCAATTGATAGGAAGTATTTCTACGCGTCTATCACAATTAATAAAATGTTATTTTTCATGAGATGAACAATTGAATAACTGTAAAATGTCAAGTGTTATCTAAACACCCTAACTGCCAAGTTTTGATTGGCCCGATTTACGGTTTCCCCAAACAAAGACTTCAAAATCGGTGTACCTGTGGAAATCTACATTGCAAATATACATGCAAGTCGGGAGTATTTTTGTTCCCACCGAGCTGTGTTTCCCTAACACCGACTTCTAAATCAATTTGCCTGAGGGAATCCGCTTTGTCAAAATAGAATGATCAAACGGAGATTGATGACGAACCTTGAAGAACGTCATCTCCTGGATCCTCGACAACATGCTTTTCGTCAAGGCAATGGTACCAATACGTATTTCAGCCAACTTGATCAACACCTTCACGTGATCACGCGAGACCACCCCCATGGGGAACTCGCTCTGTTGGACATATCCAAATACTGCGATACAACCTGGAGATATAATATCTTGGACCAACTCCATCAATGGGGTATCGAAGGTAATTTGTTCGAGATAATTCGCAGTTTTCTACAAAATCGTAGTTTCAAAGTTCTTCTCGGAGGAGTCACCTCCACCAGTAAACTGCAAGAAAATGGAGTGCCACAGGGTTCTGTGCTATCGGTTGCTCTTTTCCTGATAGCGATGCAATCATTATTTGATGCCATACCCCAAAATATTGACGCTTTGCTATACGCAGATGATATTCTGCTAATTTCAAAAAACTCATTCCCAGAACTAGCAAGAAGAAGACTTCAGGAAGGAATCTCGTCTGTTAATAACTGGGCGAATTCTGTGGGATTTAGGATCTCAGCTGAAAAATCCCAAGTTCTTCATTGCTGCAACAATAAGCGTCACAGGAAAAAACTACGTTCTTATCTTCAAACGGTAAGTCCATTAAACGAGTAATGGTGGACAAAAAACTCACGTTCAATAAACATATTAAGAGTACAATATCGGACATTAAAAACCGCCTTAACTTAGTTAGCGATATAAGCGGTCGAATCCGAACAGGATCCCGCAAAATTATCTTCAACATTGGAAGAAGCTTAGTCTATTCCAAACTTACTTACGGTATTGAACTCTTCAGCCGCGCCACCTGGAAAACGCTTGAAGAACTGAGGCATAGCTATCAAAAGATAATAAGACTAGCATTAGGGGCCTTTAGAACTAGCCCAAGTAAAGCGTTACTCGCTGAATCAGGCAATTTACCCTTCAAATTGTTCCTCACGAGATTCTACAGCACGCGCGCGATACGAACGCTCGAGAAACATCCAACAGTTGAATCCTCTCTTGTGAGAGTGAATAACTGGTTGCAGGATACATGCCGAACCACTCTTCCAACGATTGTACCAATTCCCATTATTAACCTTCGACCATGGTATAAACGGGAACCTCAGATTGATTGGTCAATTAAAAACTCTGTACGAGCTGGTGAAAACAGCAGCATAGTTTTGGCCATTTTCAACAACCACATCCACAGTAAGTACTTTATTCACCACAAGATCTTTACAGATGGATCCTTTGATGGTTTACAAGTAGGTATCGGCATTTTTGCAAATAACCTGCAAGTTAAGTTCCAACTCCCAAGTATCTGTTCGGTATTTTCTGCTGAATTAGCGGCACTTCTTATCGCTACATCAAAGTGCGAACACAACAGAAAGACGGTTATTTTCACCGATACTGCTAGCGCGCTTCTTGCTCTTGAGAGCGGAAGTAGCAAACATCCATGGGTACTCGCAATTGAAGAGAAAACTGCCCAAAAGGATATCACCTTCTGCTGGATCCCAGGTCACTGTGGAATCCGCGGTAACGAAGAGGCTGATCGCCTAGCCAAAGAAGGGAGAACATCCGAACTATGGAGCACAAGCGTCCCATCTGATGATATAATCAGATGGGTTAACTCATCTATGATGACGTGCTGGGAGAACGAATGGAACATCTGCAGAGATACCTTTTTGAGAAAAATTAAAAACACTACCCATCCTTGGATGGATAGAAACCAAAGATCTTTTCAAGTATGTCTAACACGTCTTCGTATTGGGCATACCAAATTAACGCACATGTTCTTGTTTGAAAAAACCGAACCACCCATTTGTAGTACCTGTAACGTCAGGCTGACCGTAGACCAATTTCTACTTGTCTGCCCACGTTACAACCTTATGAGAACTAAGTTTCAGATAGCTGACAACCCAAGGACAGCCCTAGCAAGAGATAACTTGGAGGAGGACAAATTACTGCATTTCCTGAAGGAGACGGATCTTTTGGAGCTCATTTAACCACTATACGATTATGTGTTATATGTAACCGACTTAATCACATCATACATACTAACACCTAATGCTTGTGAGCTAATATATGTGTTACCAACGTATTACATATGTTAGGTCACACACATTTTATTTATTAAAAAAAAAATATATATAAAATACAAAAAAAAAATTAGTCAGATATGTAGTTAGATATCACAAATCAAATACACCCACCCACACACTTAGACACACACTCACAACAACATACACAGATGTTGATTTTTTGAAAAAAAAGGCTCTTTTCCGACATTCGAATACAATTTTTGCGTGGATGGCACACAAGTCAATTAACATCTTTTAATGACCATATAATTCTCTTTCAGCTTCCTGGGCTAGACATCATTTCTCTCTTTTTTTTCGTTCAGCGTGTTTGATATAATTACTTCGTATTTCTACTACCAGGTGACCAAATATGCCTCCCATTACTAACGTACTTCTCTTCCAGCATATGTTATACGATTATGACACTATATACATGATTTACCGGAAACGAGAGCAGAGGGAGCATGCGCAAAATTTGATATAAAAAAAACCCAAGGCCTTTCTCAAGGCTAGAGGCGAATGAACTGAATAATTTAAAGCCTCTTTAATCCAACATCATCATCATCATTTGTCAAAACATGCAAGTCGGGAGTATTTTCCCCACTGAGATGTGTTTCTCTAACACGGACTTCAAAACTAATGTGCCTGAGGGAATCCGCTTTGCAAATACATGCAAATCGGGAGTAATTTTTGGTGTTGAGTATAGTTTCAGAGGGAAATGTAAAACACAATGATCGTTTTACAATTTTTCCGTTCAAATATTTTGATAGTCCTAGGCATCATATCAAACGTAAAAGGACGTTCATCAAATTTATTTGTAGCGAAGAACATAATCTATTACAAAAATTTCGATGCATTCTAAAATAATATTCGAAGTGGTAAACATGTGGGTTGCGTAATATAACTGCGTAGTTCTACGTCAAAAATATGCGGTCGTGTCCTAGATACAACCCCTTACAGTTTTTACTGTACGTGATCTATGTTCATGGTATATAATTTCTTTTTAGGCATATAAACTGACTGTTCAAATCAAATCATCAAATTTGCTAAAAAAATGGCTTTCAAATTTTCCAACTTTCCGAATGGTTTTCATAACTGTTTTAGCATATAAACCTGACGCAGCCTAAGATACATCAATGCTGATCTGACTGCTAAATCCGTTGCTCCGTTTTGAGTTAAATCGTGAAGAACGGACATTATTGGTAACCATCCAGAATTTACCATTTACTCAAAATTCAGATTTGAACTACGTATTTAGACGCCGTTTTCTGGGACTTCATTCCAGTTTGGATTCAGAACCAGTATAGGTATAAGTTTTGCATTTATATTCATCCGTTCCATGCCAAACCGATATAGTGACTCTCAGATTTTCGTCAAACGTGGTAGATTTGTTCTTTATCGCAAACAATTAGACCCTTATTGTTAATTTTTTCGTCAGGGTAACCGATTCCGTTTAAGGTTGGTCCGAAAAATCAATTTTCTTCACTTTTTTCCTAAATGGACTTTTTTCAAAAATTTATAACTTTTGAACTGCTGGACCGTTCTAAATAGATGATCGGTATATCAAATTGAAGCCAATGAGCTAGCTTTAATAAAAAAATATTGAGCTTACAAAAACAATGGATTTGGTTTTCCTAATGATCCATTACATATCTCGATATAAGTATATGAGATTTCACATAACGCCGTCGCTAATTTCAAGATAAATTCGATTAAGTTTTACATTACACTCTGCAATCATGTTCTAAAACTTTTCAATTTCAGTTTTGATCATTAACATGGCGATAATTGATCCAACTATTGCCATAGAAAGAAAACATATATAATATAATAAAAATATATAATATTTCAACATTCCTGATTCTGCCGCATTCCTCAGCAGCCATTGTTTTGAGTATAAAATTTGCACAAATTAAAACTAAGAAGAAGAACAGTATATAATCGAGTCGACATTTTTTTAATTTTTTTTCTAATGCATATATTTTTTTGTTTTTCGAATATAAAAGAAGAATTAAATTTTTGGTTCATCCCCTTAAAGTCAGGAATATATGTTAGACGATCATATTTAATGAAAAATTCCTTCTACGCACATGGTTGAATTTCAACAATGCCAGAGGTATTGAACTTTTCAATTGTTCCGGGATATGTTTGTCTTAAACCGACTCTACTTCAAAAAGTACACTACGATTCTGTAGCTTCCATTTGGAATATGAGAAAATTTAGTACAAGATATAGGTGTTAAACATCTAAATAAGTGGATTTTACTAACATGTTGGTAGTGAAAAACTTAAAAGATAGTGGTTTTGAAGGTGTTATTATTAGTTTTAACCCAAACATTCATGAGACACTTGATTTTTTTTTGTTTGTTTATTATAGAGACTTTCAGCCGTAGGCTGGTTCGTCTCTCTTGCGGAGGAACTACGAGAAAGGGTCCTGAGGATGCCCTTCAAGTTGTGGGGGATATGATCCCCTTTCATTACAATTCACAAAAGTTCAATCATTTTCTTCTGTTCTTATCCTACCTAGTTGTTATTTGTCAATTATGTCTCATTGTATATTTTAATGTCTTTTAAGTATAGTGTAACTGCTGCAATTCTAGACACATCATTCCTCAATGCATCCCTGATGATTTCGGAGATCCCGTGCAGTAGTCTTGAGTACTTCACGGGATCTGCACGGGTACTTGGGGCATCGGCATATGACGTGTTCCAC
Organism: Toxorhynchites rutilus septentrionalis; assembly: GCF_029784135.1. Classification (NCBI taxonomy): domain Eukaryota; kingdom Metazoa; phylum Arthropoda; class Insecta; order Diptera; family Culicidae; genus Toxorhynchites; species Toxorhynchites rutilus. Next base: position 148,007,752 of record NC_073746.1, read on the forward strand.
TGACTGATGAACACGACACAGCTCGCACTGAATTCGAAAATCACCTCTGTCGCCGCCCATGTTGTAGGCGAACGCCGCGTGCCCCGTTCCAGTCTAGAAATGATCTTCTGATTACGGTGTCCCAAAGGATCATCGCACCTTGAAATGTCTGCTTTTATTTTACGTAGGAAGAATTCTTGGGTCCCATGACAATCCGAAGCGTACCTTTCCTGGGCCCATCTATCGTTGAGTCTTTTGGTTACCCATGTCTTAAGATCGTCTGCAGGTACTAACTTAGTGAAAAAGACGGGTGGGTAATGTCGGTGACATAACCGGAGTGACGTAGGACTATACAAAGGGGACAGCTTTTGCTAAATATATATTTTATATATATTGTTTTATTTTCTTCTCTACGTGAATACCTACCTATCTACCTGAAAAATGGATTAGTTTACTGTTTACTCTTTATGAACATGTTGGGGGTTCTGAAAAGAACCTTTGGTGTTGTGTTTTTGGGTTTTTTTTTTACAAACTTGATTCTTGATTTTTTTCTGAAGGCTTTGTAATTATTAAATGTTTAACGTCGGGCATCTTTCGGCGTATACACATATCGTACAATCAAAATGATGCTGTGATAGGGAATGCATAGGTTAGTTATTAGTTAGGTTAGTTATTTCTCTATGCAATGCAGATGTAACGTCAGTCAATTTTCAACATCAGTTATCAACCAAAGAAAGCAGTTCTTGCTACCGAAAAAAATCGTAAATGCCATCCTGCATACAATGTGTTGTAATTTGAAGCCACTTTTAATTCGGAAACCATACATGGGTTTGTGAAAACTGAATGATCAATTTAAAAGACCGCAACCACCAATAAGTTCAAGAACAAGCATAAACAAAAAAAAATCAGTTTATATTATATGTCATATCATGTCACTTTGGAATGCATTAGTATTGTGAAAAACTTTTAATAACTCTTATTTGAAAGGTTTAATGGCCCTGAAAAGCGCCGTGTTTTACGGTGGCTGGTTTTGCCTCCAAAGCAGTCTGTATAAACAAATTTTTATATATTTTTCTGTTAGGTATACTGGTGCTCCGGCACCAATCCGTTCGGCCTAGTTACCCTTGCGGAGCAATCAGTGAATGCGACCAACAGGGAACTGGAGACCAGCACGGTTCGAGTGAGACTTTGCCATTCCCTTAACTTGTCCTCCTTTGTTACGTCCACACGTCCACGTTGCTGCTTGTTTTCTTTTTATGATGTGATGCGATGCGATGTTAAACGATGCCGTACAACCACACGGGTTTACGGTTTGAAAGAAAATGAGATATTTTTTTGAGTTCCGCGCGTTTTGTACTCTAGCGGTACACATTCACAGGATAGAGACAAATTGGCAGACTCAGCCAAAGGGGCGAGTCCAACGAGACAAACGAATGAGCGTTAAAAGGCAGCGATGGCAAAAAATACATTCATTACGATTTGTTCGCTCGTTGGATTCACATGCAGGCTAGAAAGGGTCCTTTTCAGGATCACAAAATTATCTTCAATCTAAAGAGTTTATTGTTTTGTTATCACTCGATATCCCCATCTTATTCGGCTAAACCTTCCTGTTTAGCGATTTGTTGCCACTCGCCACAGCTTTCACAGTTGGAAAATTTCTTCCCATCCAGCTTTGTGACATGTTTTACAGTAAATTACATTCAATGCGACGTGCCGAAGCACCACTCAGTGTCGCCTTGGAGGCGATTTTAACCTGTAATTGAACATTTGCGATGACAGTGATACAGTGTCGACTTTCAATGTGGGGTCATAATTTGGACCCCGAACTCTATGTTCACAAAAATGTTCAACTAAATATGTCGCATTACATGTCCGTCCAATTAGCTAAATGTCGAACTAATTGTAAATTACTGTACTTTCAATCTGGAAACAATTTAAGAATTGGTGAAAATTGAATAATCAGGGAAGTCCCCAACTATCAATAAGCTCAGAACAACTGCCAAATTCACATACTCATCAGATCCTGGCAAACAAGTTATGAAAAAATCAATTTGTGTTTTATTATTATTTTGGATATTATTTTAGAAAGCATTGAACTGTATTTCGTAAACTCTTTTTTGAAAGATTTAATGGCCCTGAAAAGCGCCTTGTTTTATGGAATGGTTCCAATTTAGAAAACTTTGTACTCGTGGTTTTGAAAAAAAACCATTTCGAACGCCCTCGATGCCGCCTTGTTCTGGATTTGTCACAAAAGCAGATTGTATAAAGAACTAACTTTTTTCTTCTGCTACCAGCTGCCATTTTGCGATTGCGGTTGCCACTCGCCACTCGCTGCAACTGCCTGTTGTCTTGATGTCCACCGAACCGAATGTGTTCTGTTCCGAATGCGGGTTTTCTTATCGTCGCGAGCAGCTTTGCCAGCTAACTCCATCACTCCGGCGGCCGAAACTATATAACGCCGGCTAGGTGGACTGGTGCACTGGTACTAACGCGCTCGGCCTAGCTACCCTTGCGGGGAACTCCAGACCAACACGGTTCGAGCGGGATTTTGCCTTTCCCTTCACATTTCCTCCTTTGCCATGTCCAGACATGGCTGCTTGGGTTGGTTTGTTGATGTGTTGTGATGCGAACTGATGTGGTGTACGGTTTGTATGAGAATGATCGTTACGGAAGGAAGGTATTGTATTATAGAGACTTTAAACTTTTGCAGTTCATTCGTCTGTAGCCTTGAGAAAGGCCCTTTGAAAACTCTACTCTATTCTACTCCAGCGCTACCACCTCCGCCCTCTTGCCTTGAGAAAAGCACTCGATCCCTCGCCGTCCAGCCCGTCCAGCAACGATGTTGTCCAGTCGGTGTCCACACAAAGAATGGATCGTTACGGCAGCGGAGCGGGGATTTTTAAGCTGACTGGCTGGCTCGAGAATTACGCATGTGTGAGACTGCGACCAATGTTTCGTTCATTTTTTTTCTTTTTCCTTTCCAATCGTGCTTCATTCTATTTCGCTGCTGCTCTGGTTGCCCGTTTTGGTCGGTACGATTTGAGGAGCACAAAATGGACCAATCAAAAATGGGCACACAGTGCATTTGGACAATGCTTGATATTCACAATTATTCAATTATTTATCTCAAGAAAAATGAAATGTTATTCGTTATGATAGATGCGTAGATATGTTTTCTATCAATTGATGCAAAAACCTTTGCGGTCTATTGAGAAATGCTCGAGTTATAAGCGTTTCAAATCTTGCATTTTTTCCTACTTGTTCAGTGCCTAGATTTCCATTTCACCCCCTATATCTTCCGGTTAGACGTAGTCCTACGTCAAAACGTCGCTTGCCGGCCCAAAGCTGCAAGGTGATCCGCTTCTTCATTCCCAGGGATCCCAGAATGCCCCGGTATCCACATAAATGTGGTATCAGAACATGCGTCAGATAGTGTTTGTTGTATCCAAGGTTGGGTTGGTCTTTCCGAATCGAGTGCCGCTACTACGCTGGCCGACGGATAGAAAGCTGCTGCTGCTTCTGCGGAAAAAAACATTGCAAACGTCTGGGAGGCGGTGATATGTGGTGAGATCTGGTCCTGTCACTCCTATCCCAACTCTCCCTAGCGCTTTAGAGCCGTCAGAATAACGGATAGTGTGATTTACATATCGAGTATTCAGTAGTTCGGTGACAATTTTCCGGACGATAGCAGGGTTCGAACCAGTGCCACAAATTATCAAAATTTATTCACGAATGAAGGAATTAGTTTTTTTTCCAGTATCTGATGAATTCTCTTCTGTTGAAACTCAACACCATATCTGCCATAATGAGTAAATATAACACAAGAGTCGAGACGCGTGAACTTTGTCTGGTATATTGATCGAAAACAGCATGAACGAATTTCGAAAAGCCTGCATTCAGGCACTTTCATTACTGTCAACAATTTCAGGTGATTATTACAAACGTTAAGTTGATCTTCATCGCTTCCAGTGAATTTTTATTGAAAACGTGTCACCCATTGCACATATAAATGGTGGTGTATGCCATTTCCGGGCAATCGTGAGTAGATTCATAAAACGTAGCAAGAGTTATTCTATACATTTCATTGCCAAAGTCGCTAAAAACAAGAATTTTGTGTGATAAATTGCCATCCTTCACCATTAATCAATTTCACTCTCAATTGGTGATGTTGAATTTTATGTTCTGATTTTCACTAACACGCAATGATCTTCATTTTCGACCTTACGAATACCATGACGAAAAGGAAGATGCAAATGAAAAATAAACTTCATGGCAAGCTGATGTTGATGTTCATTCCACTGGGGTTCATTGATAGTGTTGTTTCATATTTATCGACTCTCGCTTGAGCAGTAGGTTATCAATACAAGGAAGGCAGAAATTCGCCGAATTTGAATGTCGTGAACGTGAATATTTTCAGCACTGGTTCGAACCAACCTTGAATTGACTCTTTATTATGGTGTCGATTTTCAGCCGCTCCTGATACCATCGCCTAGCTCCATTCCAATGGATCCCAGCCACTGGAGGGAGCACCAGGCCGGTAGTTTCGTGGAGGAGGCGGTTAGCCTCTGTGAGAAGGAAACCCTCCCCGTTCGGTCCCGCTGTTTTATTTATAAAGCCAATTGCTCGGTGACATACTACTTTCGTCATATAGAACCGAAATGGGAGTTTTCCGCTCTCGGTACATGCTGCATCCGCTGGGGTAGACGGAAGAAGACCCAAAGTGCTTCGGATGGCGCGGTTGTATGTGAGTGTAAACTTGTCCAGCAAGGTATGGATACCTGGTATCGTTAGCTCTATGCCATAAGTTAGACGAGAATTAACAATGGCATTGCACACATTAAGTCTTACATCACGGTTCGTATTGGCGTGCCGACCTGCATGGCATTTGAGCAGGTTGATGCGGCTGCGGTCATCATTCTTGATTTTATCACAGTGCTGGTTGAAGGATAGCTTCCGGTCAATCGTGACACCGAGGATTTTAATAGTTTTCTTTCTAGGAATGGTGATACCGTTGATTTGAATAGGGGTATCGTTTATCTTATGGTTGGAGTCACATATATGTGTATATTCACTCTTAGAGGGAGATAACTCGAAGCCCGCTGAAGATGCCAATGTGCCACCCACGAAATGGCTTGAATAAGTTTGCGCCTGATTAGCTTTACGGTGACGCCCACCACCATAAGTACCACATCATCTGCGTACACGAAGATTCGGATGTTCCTCGGAAGGTTTTCAAAAACACCGTTCATCTTCACAAGGAAGAGCGTCACAGCTAGCACGGAACCTTGTGGGACTCCAGTTTCCTCTGCGAATGTCCTAGATTTTTCATTACCGATGATAACTTGAAAAGAACGGAGGCTCAGGAAGCCTCTCACGAAGTATAGCATATAGCCGGCGATTCCCCAGCGGTTTAGCTGTTGCAAGACCGCTGGCATCCATGCTCTATTGTACGCTTAGGCAATGTCCAGTGCAGCTAACTCCGTGTGAAAACTTTCCGTCCTTTTCGTCTGCAAATGCCAGAGCAAGTTCGTGAGGAAGGAATGGTTTATTGAGGTGTGGGATAGGATCACGATCC